>NW_009931048.1:0-1751 GCF_000696875.1 Nestor notabilis
CCTCTTCATAAAGCACAACGTCCCGCCCGTACATCTTGTATACGCGCTCCTCAAAGAACTTGGTTGTCCTCCAGGTCTGGACGGGGAGGGAAGTGAGGGGAAAGAAAGGAGGGGGAAAATAAAGGGGGGAAAAAATGCCAAAGAAGAAAAAGGCCTGGGATGAAAGGCCTTAGCACCGCTGGGAAATGAGGCCTGGCCCAGGACTGCCTGTCAAAAAAAAGGCTTGCAGGGCCGGGACACATCATTAATCCTGGGAGAGGTCCCGGTGTGACCGATCACATCCCGTTTGCAACCGGGCCGGCCCGGGAAAGGGGCCGCCCCGACGGTTCCGAGCGAAGGGCGCAGCCGGGAAGGAGAGGGAAGGGTGGCGGGGGGGAGGGGCCACCCCACCGCGACCTTCTGGTTTTACGGAGTGTCGGATTGAAGGTGTCTGCTGGTCAGAGCAGGACACGTCTAAAAATGCTAAAAATTGGGAGAAAGAGGGACCATTCTGCATGTCAGGGCTGCTCACTCTGCTCTGTGACAGCAGCCTGTGCAGTTATTGTCCTCTCTCCACCCTGCTCCCTGCGTGCATACACACATATATATACACACACATATATACACACACATATACATACACACATATACATATATATACAGACACATATACATATATATACATGTATATATGTACGTCCGTGCTCATGTGAGTGTATTTGTACATATATATATATATAGTGCCTTGTGCAGCCTGGCAGGTGGAGCAGGCACTTAACGTTTGCTTTGGAAAACGCGGGATACAGATCTCATCTCCCAGCTTACATGTAGCCCGGCCGCTTAAAAATACTAACAATAATAAAACACTAATGGGGTTTATATTACAGTCTATACACAACACCCCTGCCTCCATCTCCGCCAGAAACAGCGTGTAGAAGTCGTCACCACTAATGCGTGGAGGAACTTTTCCTTTCCAGGGGGGGCTGCGTAGGAGAGAGGAGCCAGCACCGTTCCGGACACTGGGAAGGAAGGGGAAAGACACACACAGAAAGGGGGTAAAGAATTCAAAAGGCGGCGGGGGGAATTGGAGAAAAATATCCCAGACCCTAAATCCTCCCAAAACTCTGCCATCTTCAGACCTGGCTTGGGCAAAGTGGGTTCTGTGGTGGCAGAAGGAAAAACAAGTCTGAGCAAGTCCCCAGCGCCGCTTCCTCTACCCACTCCAGATCCGTAAAGGTTAAAAGGCAATCAAAGCTCACTTCCCCAATTAAACGTGAGTTGTGACCGGTTTTTAACTGTCCCTGTAATTTGCCGGGGAGGGCAAATGCCTCCCGTCGGTTGAACTGTGCTTTAACCTGGGCATCTGAGGGAAGAGGCTGCTATTATTGATGGTTGCACCCCCAGGCTCTCGCACTACCTCAGGGCGCCACAAACGGGATTTTCCCTGGGATTCCTGCAAACTTCACCGGCCCTTCACGCATCGTCTTTGTGTTTCTTCAAAACACTCACATTTAATAGCACGCAGCACATGAAAACCGCAAAGCGCCTAACAGCCAGGCGAAGGAAGAAAATACCTCCCCTCCGCACCCCCACCTCACCAGCGCAATTTGAGCGGGTTTGGGCTTCCCCATGATTGCGGCTCCCCGGGACCGGCTGTGAGAGCATCTGATTGCCGCCCCTTTAATCTGTTGACAATATCGCCCGGATAAACAGGCTGCCATCGATCTTTTCATTAGGTGATCAAGTCAGGAACAGGGCAGGTGAAGGAGAGG
>NW_009931049.1:0-310 GCF_000696875.1 Nestor notabilis
CCCCGGTCGGTCGGGTTACCCGCAGCCCGCACTGCCAGGGAGCCCGGACTGGTTATTGTTTCGCTGATAAGGTCTTTGAAAGCGCCCCAGCGAGCCGGGCGGGGGCAGCCACCTCCTCCGCAGACACAAGTTGCTATTGTGGAGGAGGAGAGACTGTTTCTTTACACAGTCCAGATGCTTT
This sequence comes from Nestor notabilis, assembly GCF_000696875.1. Lineage (NCBI taxonomy): Eukaryota > Metazoa > Chordata > Aves > Psittaciformes > Psittacidae > Nestor > Nestor notabilis. Next base: position 182 of record NW_009931049.1, read on the forward strand.
CAACATGCCTCCAGCTCAGTAGGAAACCTTGTCCAGCAACTGACAGGTGCAAAGTGCTTTATAGCCTTTGTTTGGGGCTGTCTGATCAGGCAGGGACAGAGGATCAGTGTCTGGACCTGTCAGTTAGGG
>NW_009931049.1:357-597 GCF_000696875.1 Nestor notabilis
CCCCCGGAAGGCCTTGGGGGCGGCTCCCCCGAGACTACCACTCTGCTCTGGACAGCAGCACAGCACCCTCTTGAGCTGTGCCACTCCTGGCTAAGGTTGGAAAGATATCATTGTGGAGCTGAGCTTTGAGATGGGGAGGTGGCATCTCCCTGTGGAGGGACAGCCAGACAGTGATGTCCTCTCTGGATGGCTGCATGACGCCAGTTCTTAGAGATCCCCAAGCCCCTTCTTAGAGGTAAT
>NW_009931049.1:675-984 GCF_000696875.1 Nestor notabilis
TTACACCATTAAGCTGCATCGATCCCGGAAGAAAATCAAGCTGGCGGGGACGCTGCGGGATAAGATTGTCCACCAGTACCTGCTGCAGCCCTATGGCAAGGATGGGCTCCACTCCAAGTAAGTGCCATGCTGGTGCCTGAGGCTGCCACCACTGCCCTGTCCTTGATGCCAGCACCCTGACCATCTCCTGGTCCCACAGGTTGGTCCAGCTCAATGGACAGCCATTGGCCATGGTGGACGATGGGACCCTCCCCGAGCTAAAGCCTCGTCCGCTGAGGGCTGGCCGCACCCTGGTCATCCCCCCGCTGA
>NW_009931050.1:0-1559 GCF_000696875.1 Nestor notabilis
AGACGGACGTGCTCGTGGTCGGGGCTCTGGGGCTTCAGGGCACCGGGAAATCCACCCTCCTGTCCCTGCTGGCGGCCAACCAGCCCGACGAGGACCCGCGGTACCGGCACGGGGGCACTGGGTTAAACTGGGTTATAATGGGTTCAACTGGGTCGTAATGGGTTATACTGGGTTAAACTGGGTTGTAATGGGTTATACTGGGTTATAATGGGTTATATGGGGTTATACTGGGTTAAACTGGGTTATACTGGGTCATAATGTGTTATAGTGGGATATACTGGGTTATACTGGGTTAAACTGGGTTATATGGGGTTATACTGGGATATATTGGGGTATAATGGGTTATACTGGGTCATACTGGGGGGGAACTGGTTTAAACTGGGTTATATGGGGTTATACGGGGGGAGGATTGGCTTATATTGGGTTAAACTGGGTTATACTGGGTTATATTGAGAGGGAATTGGGTTATACTGGGTTATAGTGGGGGGGAATGGATTATACTGGGAGGGGATTGGGTTATATTGGGTTATACTGGGAGGGGAGTGGGTTGTATTGGGTTATACTGGGAGGGGATTGGGTTATACTGGGTTTTACTGGGTTATAGTGGGAGGGGATTGGGTTATATTGGTATATACTGGGAGGGGATTGGGTTATAGTGGGATAGAGTGGGATATACTGGGATGGGACTGGGTTATAGTGGGATAGATTGGGTTATACTGGAATAGACTGGGAAGTGATTGGGTTATATTGGGTTATACTGGGAGGGAATTGGGTTATACTGGGGTATACTGGAATATATTGGGATGGGATTGGGATATACTGGGTTATAGTGGGTCATACTGGGAGGTGATTGGGTTATACGGGGTTATACTGGGATATACTGGGAGGGTCGCTATGGGGCAGCTGTGGGGCTGGGCAGGCTCCTGTGGGTCCCACTATGGGTCTGGGCTCTCCAATGGGTCCATCCATGGGTCCAGGCTGTGTCTATGGGTCGATCTATGGGTCCGGGCTGTGTCTATGTGTCGCTCTATGGGTCCGGGCTGTGTCTATGGGTCGCTCTATGGGTCCAGGCTGTATCTATGGGTCGATCTATGGGTCCAGCCCCCCATGTCCCGCAGGTCGTTTGTGTTCCGGCCGCAGGGCCCGGAGCTGCGGGAGCGGGGGGGCAGCCAGACCGGGGGCATCGACTTCTTCATCACGCAGGAGCGCGTCGTCTTCCTCGACACACAGGTACCATTAGCGCTAATAAGCTCATTAATAGCGCTAATTACTGCTAATGAGATCATTAATAGCTGTAATTACCCTTACTGAGCTCATTAATGGCACTAATTTACCCTTAAGGAGCTCATTTATAGTACTGGTTAGCCTTAATGAGCTCATTAACAGCGGTAATTCCTGCTAATGAGCTCATTAATAGTTCCCGATAGACCTTATGAGCTCATTAATAGAGGTAATTACCCTTACTGAGCTCATCAATAGCACCAGTTTATCCCTAATGAGATCATTAGGAGCGCTAATTACCCCTAATGAGCCCATTAATAGCGCTAATTCCTGCTCAT
>NW_009931050.1:1576-2084 GCF_000696875.1 Nestor notabilis
GAGCTCATTAATAGTTCCAGATACTCCAAATAAGCTCATTAATAGCAGTAATTACGCTTACTGAGCTCATTAATAGCGCTAATTTTCCCTTATTATTCCCTAATGAATTCATTAGTGCTGTTAGTTACATATGAGCTCGTTAATAGAACTAATTATTCTTTATGAGGTGATTAATAGGGTTAATTGCTACTCATTACCCCTAATGAGCTCATTAATAGCACTAATTACCTCGCATTACTCCCTAATGAGCTCCTTAATTGCGCTAGTTGGTGGTAACGATGTCATTAATAGCCTTAATTAGCGCTAATAAGCCATTAATTGCAGCCCCTGCTGAGCCCGGCGCTGCTCGATCACCTCATCAATAACGACCGGAAGCTGCCCCCTGAGTATGGGCTGCCCCACACCTACATCGAGATGCAGGTCTGCTATTAACGACCCTCATTAGCTATTAATTAGTGCCAATTAGTGTTAATGGGGGGGGTAATGGGGTGCAATAGGCCCTGGGGGG
>NW_009931050.1:2337-3608 GCF_000696875.1 Nestor notabilis
ATGAGGGGTAATATGGGGTTTATAAGGGTGGAATAGCTCCAATGGGGGGGTTAATTTGGACATAATTAATCAATAATAATTATTAATAATTTATTTTTAGCAATAATTATGTTATTAATAGTTATTGGTTCTATATAATTTATGATAGTTGTTAATAATTAATAATCATTGATAGGTATAAATAATAATGTTTAATAGCAACAGTTAACAATGACTTATTAATAATCATAATTATTAATGATTAGGGGGGTTAATTTGGACATAATTAATCAATAATAATTATTAATAATTTATTTTTAGCAATAATTATGTTATTAATAGTTATTGGTTCTATATAATTTATGATAGTTGTTAATAATTAATAATCATTGATAGGTATAAATAATAATGTTTAATAGCAACAGTTAACAATGACTTATTAATAATCATAATTATTAATGATTAACAGTATTGGTTAATTACTGCTAATTAGGGGTAATTAAGTGTCTCTGCAGGCACCCAGTCTAATGGGAACCCTGGGGGTCAGTGGGGGTCAATGGGGATCAATGGGTGTCAATGGGGGTCAGTGGGTGCCAATGGGGATCAATGGGTGTCAATGGGGATCAATGGGTGTCAGTGGGTGGCAATGGGGGTAAATGGGGTCTACTGGAAAAAAAAATGGGGATCAATGGGTGCCAATGGGTTCCAATGGGGATCAATAGCTTTCAATCCATGTCAATGGGTGCGGATGGGTTCAAACGGGGATCAATGGGGATCAGTGGGTGCCAGTGGGTGTCAAGGGGATCAATGGGTGCCAATGGGGATCAATGGGTTCCAATGGGGATCAATAGCTTTCAATCCATGTCAATGGGTGCCGATGGGTTCCAATGGGGATCAGTGGGTTCCAATGGGTGCCAATGGGTGCCAATGGGGATCAATAGGTTCCAGTGCATGTCAGTGGGTGCCAATGGGTTCCAATGGGTGTCAATGGGGATCAATGGGTTCCATTGGGTGTCAAGGGGATCAATGGGTTCCAATGGGGATCAGTGGGTGCCAGTGGGTGTCAAGGGGTTCCAATGGGTCTTAATGGGTTCCAATGCATGTCAATGGGTGTCAGTGGGTGCGGGCGGGTGCTGAGCCGTGGGGCCGGCCCCACACGTGTGGGGCAGTCTCTGCAGATCGCTGCCTTCCTCTTCACCGTCTGCCACGTGGTGCTGCTCGTGCAGGACTGGTTCACGGACCTCGGCCTCTACCGGTGCCTGCGCCCCATAGCGCCCCATAGACACCCATAG
>NW_009931051.1:0-290 GCF_000696875.1 Nestor notabilis
ACCAGCACCAGGGAGCAGGAAACCACATCAAGAGCTGCAGCTGGGGCGGGTGCTGCATGAGCCGCCCTGGCACGGGGGCCCCATCCTGCCCCAGCACCACCTCCCCCAGCACAGCGAGGGGTGCAGGGCACAGGGCGGCAGCACAGACCCCATCACACAGCAATGCTGCGCTGGCAGAGGCTGTCCCCTGCTTGCATGGTGGGGTCCCCCATCCCATCACCCTGTCCACATGCACAGCACCTCTAAAGCTGGGGGCTGTGGGTGCAGCCGGTACTGGCTCCAGCCCCCTC
>NW_009931051.1:670-980 GCF_000696875.1 Nestor notabilis
AACTTGCTCCATCACACTTTCCGTTGCCCCAGAAAGCTCAAACCAGCCTGAGAGAGCAACAGGTCACGCAGGAGGAAAACCCAGAGGGGAAGAACAGCCCCAGTCACCTTCAGCAGCTGGGACATGGGCTGGGCAGGTCCCTTCCTGCTCGGGCTGGTGGATGTCCCTCTGCCAGCGACTCCTGGGACACACCTTTAATACCCTTGTACTGCGCCTGGGGGAGACCCCCCTACATCCAGCATCCAGCACTGGGGCAACAGCACCAGAGGGACGTGGAGCTGCTGGAGCGAGGCCAGAGGCGGCCTCGGAC
>NW_009931051.1:1361-3014 GCF_000696875.1 Nestor notabilis
GTCGATTCCAGACAAACCAGTCTGGGATTCCATGATTTTAGGCTGAGGGGCTCCTGGTGCCTTCCCATGCTCTGGTGGGGCCAGGACAGAGCTGCTCTGGGGACAGGGGTGGCTTCTCCAGCATCCACTGAGGCACCTGTGGCCGTGCTGTGTCCATGCATGCCAGGGCAGGCACTGGGGACCAGCTAGGGACCTGACCCATCTCTTTGTCCCCTTCCAGGAGCGCAAGTCCTACAAGTGGAAGCAGCTTCTCTTCTTCTTCACCTTCATCACATTTGCTTTTGCTGTGTGTGTCTACTTCCACCACAACTGGTACTGCGGCCCCGGAGGTGAGGGCCCGAGCTGGGCCATGCTGGGTGGGATGCACACAGGGAAAGGGCTGGGGTGATGCCCATTTCCAGCCAGGAGAGCAGGAGAGCTCCCCTGGGTCCAGGCAGGGGATGAGCCCCCAGGACATGGCCTGCTCCTGGAGCAGCTCCAGCTGCAGGTTGCCCTCCCTCACGTGCTGTTTCCTCTCCAGTGTACACCATCTTTGCCTTCTTGGAGTACCTGGTTGTCCTCTCCAACATGGCCTTCCACATGACTGCCTTCTGGGACTTCGGCAACAAGGAGCTGGTGGTGAGCTCGCTGTTGGAGGACAAGCACTTCTAGCAGGCAGGGGGGGCAGAGCCCTTTCCCTCTCCTGTTGTCCCCAGGCTGGGGCCAGGACGTTTGCTGTGGAGCTGCCACAAGGATTGTCCCAGGGTCCTGGACCCCACAAGTGTCTGCACATGGTCCCTGGCTGTGCCTGGAGCTCTTGGAGCAGAGCGGGGGGCTCTTGCTGGGGACCCCCGAGGTGATACCCCTGTCCTGGCTCTCTGCTGGCTACTGGGATGGGCAGGAGGATGGAGATAGGAACCTGCTGCCTGTTTCTTTGGAGGATGCTCTGGGCAGAGCAGGATTCTGCTCCCAGGGCCGTGGGGGACCAGCCTGGCCCTGCCTTTGCTGGGTGGTCTCATGGTTCCTCTTCCAGCCTTGGCCGAGGTCCTCAAAAGGAGCTGCTGACTTTTTGGACCTCGAAGCTTAAGGCAGCCTCGGGAGAAGGACTTGCTGCCCCTGCATCTGAGGCTGCAGCCTCAAGACGGAGCAATCCACAACCTTGACTTGTTGGGAAGCTGTTGTGCGGGGCTGGGGCAGAGCTGGCCCCACGCTGGGGCTGGACCAGCTTCTTCCCAAGCCTGGGATGAGCTCAGGAGCCATGGCTGGGCACTGCTCCCCATCCCCATGCTGGTGTTGCTGGGAGGAGAACGTCTTCAGCGGTGCTGGCCCATGCACAGACTGCAGAGGAGCAGAGCAGGAGACACGAGTGTGGGAGCATCCACACGGACCCTGCCTGTGCCCGAAGCCCCCTCCAGCGAGCAGAGGGTGCTGGGCTCCAGTGCAAGCCCAGGAGAGTGGGCTGGTGCTGGAGGGACTCATTGAGGTCCACATGGCTTCCCCTGTGCCATAGGGCTTCAGATGGGACGTGCTGAGGTTCAGTGGTGCTGCTGCTGCCCTGGAGGAAGGTGCCAGTGGGCTCTCCGTGCCGTGGGTGCTGGCACGGTGGTGGTGGTGCTGGCAGTGTCCCCCTGCTCCTCCTGGAGCTGCACTGCTGGAGGGTGCTGCTGCTGCTCT
>NW_009931051.1:3038-3373 GCF_000696875.1 Nestor notabilis
GCACCGGGAGGCACCGGGATGCCGGTGCTGTGTCTGGGGAGGTCACACAGGGCTGACTCCTGAGGGCCACAGGAAGAGGAACGGGCAGGGATCACAGGCAGAGGGACAGGGCTGAGCCTCCCCACACCAGGAGCTGTGTTGAACTTGGGGAGCCTGGTGCTTGCAGAGCTCACCCCACACTCCATGCTCAGTCATGAAGGTCCCTGCAGCACCCTTCATGTGAGTGAGCCACCACCACGAGTCCCTTGGGATGTCCCAGTGCTCATTCCTGTGCTCCTGGGCCTTGGGCAGAGCCTCTCCAGCAGGAAGGAGCTGTGGTGCCCTGGCTGGAGGCC
>NW_009931052.1:0-9176 GCF_000696875.1 Nestor notabilis
TGCCGGCTGGGCTTGAACCACGACAAAGACATAATACATGTGAGTGCAAATTGTCATCGTACCACTGGGTTTCAGTGTAGAAATGCTGATTCTTTGAAGATAACCCATGCTAAAAGGTGTGTTTGGTTTTGCAAGATTTAAAAATCGTAGCATTATGGCATACTCAGTTAGAAGGGACCTCAAGGATCATCTGGTCCAACTTTTCTTGGCTAAAGCACAGTCTAGACAAGATGGCCCAGCACCCTGTCCTGCTAAATCTTAAAAGTGTCCAATGCTGGGAACACACCACTTCCCTGTTCCCTGGGCAGATTATTCCAATGGATGATTGTTTTTATTGTGAAAAGTTTTCCTTTGTGTCCAGCTGAATCTCCCCAGGAGTAACTTTTGCCCATTTGTGCCTTATCTTACTGTAAAAAGTGCCTTATCTCCCTGTAAAAACCAAGTCTCCTTCTCCTCTGTAGCCACCCTTTAAATACTGGTGCATGGTGCCTTCTTTTCTCCAGGCTGATCAAACTCAGCCTTTCCTCAGACAGCAGGCTGCCCAGTCCTTTGATCATCTTTGTGGCCCTTCTCTGGACCCTCTCCAGGCTGTCCCTTTTGAAGCCCATTTCTATGTTTATAGCAGCATTTAAAATGTGTATTTAAAAAGAACAATATTTGCAGCAAGGGATGAATTAACATTTAAAGGTAATTACTTACTTATATTTTTAAAGTAACCTTTCTAATAAATAGATGCCACAATAAATCACATTTATTTTTTGAAAGAGTCAAACTACTCTTCATAGTGGAATAAGGATGCCTGTAATGACAAGTTATATAGCATGTACATTCACAAATGAATATTCATGCTGCAAGTGTTCACAGATAGTGATAATATTTCACTTATTCTATGAGCTAACAAAGCAATCATGTACCACATCTAGTGAATAATCAAAGAGCAAGTAGATCAGAGACAACTCAGGGGATGAAACTTTTCAGATAAATCATTTGTTAAACAATTACAACTAATGAGCATATTCATAAAAATCAGGCTATTCATTGATAATACATCAAGTGACTAAAAGTCTATGTTTGATGGCTACATTATTTGCTATGAATAGTTCATCCATCTTCAACTGTATAGCTTTAATTTTTATTTTAAAGTGTGAACAAATATGTCTGAAATTATCTCTGAAATTTGGAAAAACTGAGCTTTCTTCATTTTTGTGCCAGCAGGTTTCCTACTTGACTTTGAACAAACCATTTATAGCCAGAGCCTGCTGTACTTGTTCGCAGTAGCCAAGATTCCTCCACTATTTTGGCACTCTTTGTGGTTTTAAAGGCGTCCAGGGGTATGTGATATCCTTTTGATGGCTGTGCAGGAGGGTGGGCTTGAGTTGCTTCAGTTGTTTGAGCAACTGGCATGCAAGCTGTCTGCTCTAGCTTATGCAGGGTCCTATCCAGTCTTGTCTACTCCATTCTGTCCTAGCAGCCTACTTCTCTGAGACCTTTTTTCCCCTGTGATGGAGTCTGCTGGCATTCTTGTCTCATTCTGTTTATTCCAATACAGGAATCTCACTTTCATAGTGAGATCCTAAGAGTAAAATGGTATGGAAGGAGTGGCCAAGCCTTCTGGGACATCCTCTGAAGACCAGGTAATGTGTAATTTTGAGCATGGTTCATGCCAACTGCTTGTCAGTGCAGCTTTCAGAGTTGAGGCATACCCCAGCCCTGCACGTAAGCTGCCTTGCTTAGAGAGCCAGCTGACACATGCTAGATTACAAATCAGCAGGTAAACAGTATGTGTGTTCAACAGGTTGGGATTCCAGTTTGTATTCTGGCCCCAGCTTAAAATGGTAGCACTGGTGTGTCCTTAAATCCTAGGTTCAGCTGGAAGATGTATCATGTTGTCTTAAACTCACCTTTCAGAACCATGATCTTCTCCTCAGTTTCATCTGGTTTCTGTTGTCAGCTAGAGAGCCAGCTTCAAAGCCAGAGCCGTGAGCCATGTCCTTCCCAGCTGCGTTGCTGCTAGCCCCAATGCCACTTGCATTGAAAACATCCCTGCAAGCCCTCCCTTTGCATAGAAAATTAGTGGCGGACTGGGTGTAGCTAGCTTATTTGAAGCCTTGAAGCCAATTTGCTTCAGGGAATAACAACAGCCAAATATAGCAGGAGAACAGGACCATCTGGGTGCACACGTAGGCTTGGGCTGAGAATTGCGGGTTGAGGAGAAATTAAATAACTGAATTCTCTGGCCTTGGGATTCTCACTCCTCCTGTGTGAAGTGAGGCAAATGATTGCCAGCTGGAGGTCACTCCTTTTTTCAGATCCTACTTCAGAGTGTGGGATATGGTTTGCAGATGTGATGAATATTTGTTACTGCAGCTGAATCAGTGGTTCTCAATTTCGAACATGTGCAGAGCTAGCTAATAGATACCAGCATGTATGAGGAGGATAGGGTGTACAGTACAGTGTCAAAGGCAGGATGTGTAAAAGAGGTGAGAGGTCAGAACTGGAAATAAGCTCATCTGAACTGGAAGCAGCACGCAAACAGCACAGTATGCTTGAGCTACTATGGTGAGATACTCAACATGTTGGAGAATATAGAAAGAATTGACACACAGTTTATAAGGTTTATAACAAGGAGTTTGAACAGAGATGATATGTTGTGGGTTTGGGCTGTATAACAAAATAACAAACAGAATAAAAACCTTTGAGACAAGTGTGTGGTGGCAGCATGGGTGTTACAATGAAGCTCATGGATTTGGCCTCCTAAGCATGGTATGTCTTTGCAGAAATGTTTGTGGGAAGAGTAATTAAAAGCCTAAAGTAAGTGAAAATGGGATAAAATATAACTCAATTCCACTGAAGATGCCTTACAGTATACTGACTTCACACCTTTGTTAGGGAATTGATTTTACGGATTAGAGATACTGTATTTTCTTGGTATGTCTTTTCTTCAGCCTGATGTCACATAGGAAACTATTAGTTCAACTGTAGAAGATGAAGTTTGCATGGAAGAACTGTAAGATTAGTAAGGAAAAAAACAGAGAGGAAGCTCTAGATTGTACTGAAAGAGCATCTATCTGGCTGCAGAGTGATTGCTTCTCAAAGGTCAGTCTTAAGACAGATCTCATTAAATATTTTTATTAACGACCTTGACACCAAATATGGCAGTGTGCTAAATGTGCTGATAACAAGCAAGGCATTGACAATATTGAAGAAGAGTTAGGCTATCATTCAGGGTAGACTTCAGAATATCACTGACAACTGGAGTGGCACAAATAGGGTTCAGTACAGAAGCTGGAAGTGGGATTAGGGATGAATAACACAAATTTCATGAATAAATTTTGGATTTGTCAACTTTTAAAATTGATGAAGCTAAAGCAACCAGCAGTATTAGTCTATTATGGGAATATATGAGACATCAGTCTGACATAAATAGCCTCAAAAATATGTGTGAAAGCTTAAGATGTAGCATCTCCAGTACAGAAAAGAAAGTATTAGTGCTAATGTCTTAGACCATGTCTGCTATATTTTGTTCTATTCTGGATGGTTATGAAGATGAATCCAATCTTGAATAGGTGCAGAACAGGAGGATTAAAATGAATTGGTAGTGGAAAACTTTACCTAGAGAAGGGAAATGACAAGACCACAATTTATTTTGTTAGAAATAAACAGTTTATTTAGTCTAGTAAAAATAAAAAAGAGGACATGCTTGTTGTCTGTAAGTAAATCAGTTAACTTGGGGTGGAAACAATATTAGTACAAAGGAAAAGTACATAAACTGAACCTGGTTAAATCTGTTCTGGAAATTAAAGAAGGTCTGGATTTTGATCTGGTTTAGGAAGTAGTTTCCTTCGGTAAAAACAAAAGGCAGCTGGCTGTGAGATCCATTCCCTTTGTTCCTGTGGGAAAACATTAGATATAAAATCCCACAGGACACCTAGTTTGGAACTGGGTATCGAGATAAATTCTGGGGAGACAAAGACTTCTCATGAGGCTTTAAAGGGATATTGCTCTGAGGTGCTGCTGAGGCTAGGTAATAGAAGATGGCACATGAATAGAGGCAACAACATATGGAGGGTCAGATCCTGGACCTCTGGTGAAAGAGTTAGATGGGGTTAAGGAGACTGGTTGTATGCAGTGACGATGTGGATAAACAGTGTGAAGAAAAAGGCTGTGAACAAGGAACTGGAGGTAGGAAAGAAACCAGGAGCAAAAAGGACATGACAGACTGTGGTCGACATAGACCAGTTCTCCTCAGAGCCCAGAAAAGAACCAGCAATTCCCAAGTCCTGCCATTCCTCTGTTGACACAAAATACCTGTGAAACCTCGTGTTGTTTCATGCTGTACTACAGGTCTAATCTAATAAAATTTATTATCACCCTTAATCCCAGGGATCTGGCCAAAAGTCCTTGTTTGCCTGTCCCAACCAGTGAACACAACAGTCACTTCAATGCTTGTGATGAAAAAGATATATCTGGGTGATACTAAGAAACAGCAAAAGCTATCAGTAGACTCGCATTAGAAATTAGCACTAGAAACCCTGTAGTAGTATACTGACTAGTGTAAAGGATGCTCTGCAGTCAGGATGGTCTGAAAAAGTCCTATGTATTAGGGAAAATCTGGTAAAAGAAAAATAGCACTCAGTTAATTCTGGTCTAATTAAAAAACTGTGGAAAGTACCAGTTTGTTTTTAACTTAACTGTAAATATGTTAGTTCAGGAGATCTTTCTGTCAAGACTAAGAGAGTTGGGTGTTCTGGTCCTATTTTGTTTTCAAAGCAAAAAGACCACTAAAATGATCTAGCTATTTAATGTTTAGATTTCTTTAGCGCTACACTGTGTCCTTAGTTTGGGGCTCCTTAAATAAACTTAACTAAAACCCACACAGTTTTCATGGGGCATTTAAGTTCTATAGATGATCCAAAATGGATGAAGTCTGGGAAAGAATAAGGTTAGCTGCAATTTAGTTCAGGATTTTGTTCAGAAAGCACAAACTTACTGCAACATAAAATGACTGACATAAAAATATATATAAAAAAATAATTGGAGGGATAAAAAGATGCTGTAAAAATCCTGAGTGTTCAGTTCTTACTGCATTTTTATTCACTGCTTTAAAAACTTTTGAGACATTTAAGGAGGTTTACTATTTTTTATTTTCTACAGGGCAGGCAATATCAGCAGGTTGGTAAATCTTCCTAAATTCCAGCATTTCTAAATAGCCACAAGAGAATTACTGAATATCTCCAGTAAAATGATGACAGTTTATCATATGTCAGCATCTACCTTCCTTGTATTTTCTGTCTTTCTAAAGAGACAGTGGTTTAGCTAGGTAAAAACTGACAAATTACTTGATGAGCATTTGTCCTTCATCCAGTGAAGCAATTTGTGCTGGTAACAGGTAAGAAGAAATTAACATTTTTGAGATCTAAGGAAACTATAACATTTGTGCTCAGGCAGACCAGGTTCCGATATTAAGGATCAACTTCATGCATTAATTTTCCTTTGAAGTTCTTTAATCCCTTTTATAATCTGACTAGAACTTGACATCTTGCATAGAGGGTCTATGCTAAAATAATTTTATTTTAGTTCTTTTTCTATCCTTGCACTGTTACCTTCCATTTTAATAATCTCCACATACTTATGTGAGACAGTTATAATTTTTCTAAATGATTACCTGGAGCAGAATGGGAGTATCTAGTTGCTGTAGGTACCCATATTACCTTTCTGTGCTTAGAGAAACATTATGGATGTCCCCATTTTACATGAAAAAGGCTCTATCTCTTATCCTTTTTCTTCCAACTTACCTTCATTTTGAAGAGAGACACTATTTTGATACTGCTTAATACAAAGGGCACACCGTACACTGGTGTTTCTCCTGGATACCTACTCTCTCGCAGTCTTGCTGGAATGCTTTGTCATCCTTTGATTAAAGCACAGTAAAACTCAAAGGAACAAAAAGCAAATAAAAAATATTGTTGCTTTTATGCACACTAAAGAAAGACATACAACAGCCATCTGTCATGAGGCTTAACATAGAACCTAATAAAGTGTGGTCCTAGGTGTGGTGCTAAAGGTGCTAAAAGATAACAGAGTACCATAGGGTACCCAGGGTACTGCTTATTATTAAATATTGTTACTGAAGGTGGGATGTTAGTTAGTAGAAGCGATATATCCTATGAGCAGCAGAAACATAACTTGAGGCACAATCCTGCAGATATGAGAATTAATTTATTAAATAAGGTCTTAAATATAGAGGTGAGGGAGGACAAAGTGTTGAGAAATCACAGAGACATCTGATCTGTTTCTTTCTGTTTGGAATTTATCTGTCATGCTTCATTTCAAGAGTAAGTGTAGGAAACAAAGGTGCAATTGCATGGTGAGTAGACATGTACGTATGAACTCTGGTCCAGAGGAAGCCGGTAACAGTGGTAACAATATACTGGAAGGGGTTGCTCTATTGGTTGGAAAACTAAATATAACCACCCTGGGAAACTTAGACTTGCACTTTGCTTGCTAGCCCACATCTTCATTAGTGTGACCGGTGCCAACCAGCTAGAATCTATTTAGTTGCTTTCAGCCTGAAAGCTGTATGCAAAATTAAGCAAGCTTTTGGCAAGTAGCTTTCCCTTCCCTGCCCTGCCCTGCGTATTTATGCCTGCATACTAAATACACATAGCTTGGCAATGTGTTGTAATACAGAACTACTTGGGTTCTTCCCACTCCTTATTTTGTATTTTTATAGCAATAGTATTCAGTGGTTTAAGATCAGGACTTTAGTTTTGTCATTGACATCACCAAGAAGCAAGATCAGTTCTTAACCTTTCTTATTCTTGGCACTGGGTAGTACTGTTTTAAGATATGTCTTCCTTCTACAACCAGATGATTGAAAGAAAAAGGTACCCCTTTGCATTTAGGTTATGAGACTCAGCATAAATAGTTATTGACAGTGCCAAAGGCACAGAAAATTGGATGGGAAGGGCATCTGGGAGTTGTCTTCTGCTCACTGTCTCTAAGCTTAGTGATTTGCTACAGCCATGATTACTATCTTCCCTGTTTCTTGTGCATAAAAATTCAGGGCAAAACACCATCCTGTCAGGACCACCACCCGACAACTCCCCCCCCCACAAGTATGGCCTGGGATATTTGATCACTACTTTCTGGAAGGGGTGGTTTGCCCTCTTCTTTGGTATAATCTGTTGTTCTGTTTCACAACCTTATAGTTATTCAATGTTACAAAAACAATAACAAAAGGCATTAAAAAATACTATGCATATGATGACTTATCAACATAAAGATTTACTCTCACAAGATCGTTATTGACAAAAGCTTCAATTCTGTAAATATTTATTTCTTGATTCAAAAAAATCTGATGTTCATCTCAACAGATGTCAATTTCTACTTAGTATTTAGACACATCCACTGGTGAAATCCAATACTTCAGAAGAGAAAGCATTGTAAAGACAATAGCAGCGATCGTGTTTTACATTATCATTCCTACTGCATAATTTTTCAACAGTGAAGGCTCTAACAAAGCCTTTTGAAAAATTAATCACTACTTCTATTCTGTGCATAGATAGGATGAGTTTGGGAGAATTAAACCCTCTGAGTGTCCCACTATTTAAAGAATGGTTATTGAAGAGCATGGGATAGAATAGGTAGTAGTGTCAAGGGATACCCTTATCACTACTACTCTCAGAGTAATCACATGTGGTATGGAAATACAATTAACCATTATGGGATTCTGCTCATTTTTGTCAAAATTATTCTGTTTTTCCAAGAAAACAGTAAACATGAACACACATACTTGGAATCAAAATATAAATTTCAGTGCAAAGAAAAGCATTTGAGGGTGATGATATTGAATGGGTATTTTTATTTAAATTTCTTTTTAACGCTCTCATTTTCTTGTTTTTATGATTGATCTATATTTTTTATTTTATTTTAACAAACCTGAATCTAACTTCTTAATATATAATTCAGGGAAAAATGTGCAGCTTTAATAACTCCAGAAATCTTGGGGCCTCTATTATGTTGGAGATTAGAATACACATTTATAAGAGATGGCTTGGCTTTTCTATGGGAATAAACAGGGATGTGTTAAACAATACAGAACATGGCATGCATCTGGCTGTTTAATACAGTGATGTTGTTCAGACAAAAGCTTTCAATAACTCAGTCGTTCTCAATGCTTCTGATTCATATGAGTGAACTGGTTAGAGCATGCCATAATGATATAAAGCTGGAGACAGTAAGATTAAATATGCCTATAGCTTACTTTCTATAGGTAAGGTTACCAGCATGGTTTTTATATAATATGAATGCTCCATCCCTGGCAGTGTTCAAGCCCAGGTTGGACAGGGCCTTGAGAAACCTGATCTAGTGGAAGGTGTCCCTGCCTGTGCCGGAGGGTTGGAACTAGATGATCTTAAGGTCCTTTCCAACCCAAACCATTCTGTGATTCTGTGATTCTATCATAAATTGCAGAGAGATTCACATATGTTCACTCTGCAGCACACATCACCAGACACCCACAAAAGTGGGACAGACTCGCATTATGGCTATCAGTAAAATGGCATCAGTGACTGTTTTTCAGTTGTTGAGGATCTGCTTCATTGTCCATCCGACACACATTACAAGGTTTGAGTGGAGGAAGCAGTAATAATTCAGGAAGTTAGTGACAGAGATGGAGGAACTCTGCCCTTCCTCCTTCAATATTCAGTCAATCTCCTCTTGAAAAGTCTTGAAAAGAAACAGAGCAAGGAGAGATAGGCAGTTCACACACATGCATATGTCTTTCAGAACCCAACTTCATCTGAAAGGGCTGGATCCTAAGCATCTACCTCAAGACATACCTCCAGGGTGTGAAAGCCTTTACAACATGTAGGTTGCCCCTTGGCCAGCTGAAAAACATACTTTAGCAAAAAAATCTCAGCTCCATCTATGCCCTCTGGGAAAGGAATGCTTGAAAGTAATTTGTGCTGTTTGAAGCTTGAAAATAGCTTTTCAGTCCTAAGCACAAAACAGACAGTAGAGATTTTACAATATGAGACTGAGATAACACCCTTTCTTCTATGTAGCTCGTAAGATTTGTGTGATGCTATGCTTATAAACTTAATTACTGAGGCACATGCAAGTAACTTGGTCACTTGAAGAGCTGAAGGAAGGGAGGAAGGGAGGAAGGGAGG
>NW_009931053.1:0-15226 GCF_000696875.1 Nestor notabilis
GGGCTTTCGGGGCACCTTGCACTTCGGTTTTGCGTAAGAGTAAAGTAAACTGCCCCGTTTGAGTCGAGAGGGGAAGTCTGAAGGGGATGGGGCTCGGGCTTTTGACTCCAGAGGAGCCTTGACTGCCATCGGGTAACTCTGGTCCCTCAAAAGGGGCGAAAGGGGTGAGTGGGGTTTTGCAGGATGGGGGAAAACCAGGGGCATCTTCAAATATGAGTCTCCTCGTCCAGTCCCAACGGGCATCTGCATTTCTAGCTGCCTTGTTTGTCTGGCTTAGCGAGTATCAACGTTTAATTAATAGCGCTCATACGTGGTTATCAATAGCTCCAGAGCGAATTCTAAAGAATTTTGGGGTTATATCCAAAATATAATAGCTTTTACCCCTTCTTGGGCATCATCATGGCCAGATCTGCGAGTGGGTGCAAAAGTAGCCATTCTTTGATTGCTTCCTAGTAACTGGTACTCATTTCCTTTCCTGCCAAGAAGAATTTGTACTCATGTGTGTCTGAGATAATTGCATGTAAGTGTGTGATACCAGGAAAGGAAATGACTAGAAGAGTAACACTGGCCTAAACCGGACATTCACACTTCTTGTTCCTGTTCTTTAGATGGTATTTTAGGAACCGTTTTTTTAAGCTGTCAGGTGTCAAAAGGACAATATATGACTTTGTATGAGGAGAATGCAATTTGAAGGATGCTGCTTTCTCACCAGTGGTGTTACTTGCTATTTAAATGATTTTTTATATGGAAGTAGTGGGACTACAAGATGACCATAGCTTTTTTTTTTTTTTGTTATTCAAAGGTTTAACTGGCAAACAGACTAAATACCATCTTTAACAAAGGATGGTTTAAATGCCCAACACATCTGATTACCTTTTTCTCACTGTTTTTTTCATTGGCTGCCTTGTATGACCACTACTCTGAAACTGAAATTGTCCAGTAGGTCATATGGCAAATGTATCTGGTGTTTTGGCTGAGAGTAAAACTGCAAGTTAACCTCTGTTGTTGTAAGAGATCTTCATGAAGCATGGTGCATAAGATCTCTTGCAACATTAAAATGAGGATAATGTGATAACTATTATCTGGGCACTGCACATAAACAAGATGCTGTGAAACACAACTGTATATCATATCACACTCTTAGAGATTTTGGGTGCTGTGGTGCTAGGCTTCATGCCTGACACCTTCCATTATAACAGTAACCAAGGTCTGCTCCAAAAGGAGAGATGGTAGCTGCCGTGATGCAGATAATGTTAATGGAAACAGAAGAGTATCTACTGGGTGAAAAGAGTCACCCAAATTGCTCCCCAGAATGGGCAGCGGGCCTGTGCTCACACATACACTGTGCTGCACACACAGTGAGACTGGGAGTGAGGGCACGGAACACATCATGGAAACTCAGGGCCGTGGGGAGACTGTGAGACATCACCTAATCCACTTGGCAATGGCACCTAAATCAGACCTGAGAGAGATTTCCGTAGCCTCTCTCTGTCTTCCAAGAAAGAGGGTCCCACAGTCCTCCTACAGAGAAATGGTCCAATGTTCAGCTAGTCACAGCTAGCTCAACACAGATCTCGTGTGAAACAAATTGATTACTTCATGTTTCTAGCGTCAAAACAGAGAACGAACTGATCATTTCTCTTTTTATAGACTCCTTTTATTCATGGGAGTGCTGTGTCTCTCTCCATGGTCTTCTGCATGAAATGAACATAATTCCTTCAACTCCTCTTC
This sequence comes from Nestor notabilis, assembly GCF_000696875.1. Lineage (NCBI taxonomy): Eukaryota > Metazoa > Chordata > Aves > Psittaciformes > Psittacidae > Nestor > Nestor notabilis. The sequence goes on from NW_009931053.1 coordinate 1,732, forward strand.
TTCTAGGGTTGTATTTTCTAAACCATTTGGAGACAATGCCCAGTATTCTCCAACTTTCCTAGTGTGATAACTGTGCAAGATGTAGTATTCCAACTGAGGCCTTACCTATGCCAAGCATACTGAGGCCATACCTGTGCCAAGCAGAGTAAAACCAGTCCTTCCCATGTCATCATTCATATAAAACATGGGGGTTTTTTTACAGTGGCATTATGTTGTGAACTTGGTTTTTGGCCTGCAGTCTGCTATAACCCCACTAATGCTTTCCTGCTACTCAACTACGTGTTCCCTACTATGTGAATCTATGTGAATAATTTCTTCTAAATGAACTGTACCAGGCTCATCTCTATTGAATTTCCTTTTATTTTTGGTCAGTGTTTTTCTTACTTGCCAATATAATTTCTCCTCCCCTGTGACATCAAATGCTTACTTCTGCTCCCTTCCGGTCCAGCTGCACCTGGAGACTGTAACAGGGTCATGTTTGGTTCCACTCTCCAAGCTGCTAATGGAAATATGGATAACCTCTGAGTGTAACAGAAACCCATCACAATGCTGACATATTCAAAAGCAGTTCTGACTGTGAGAAGACAACTGCTGTGTCAGGTGCTGGACCAGATACATTTTCCATTATCTGTTACCTGGCACATTGATTTTCTTCAACTCTTTGGTCATCCCTGTAGTTCAGGGATGGCAAAGCCTCGTGCAGAAGTTACTGAGGCAATGTTTATTTGAGCAAATAAGCTCATCTCAGCATCAAATATGGGGTTACCACTTTTGTGCAGTTTTGCAGAGAAGCCATTTCTGTTTACACTTGCATTTTGGGCTGCCCCTCAAAACTTGCCCTCCATGCAAGCCATCTCCAGCGAGGAATGTCATTCCCAGAGAGCAGCAGCACTGCTCCTGCCTAGGGCTGGCTTTTTGGAACCCCAGCTTGGGGAGTGGGGGGACTCTGCATGAGGGGAGCAATGTGGTTCTGCAGTTTCTACGCCTGTTTTGATAGCTTTTGCTGATTGTGTTGACTATCTTGGTGTCTCATCTGGCCTATCACACAGTGTTCAGCACTTCTCATCTAGACTGTATTTCTGTAGTTTATCACAGAGGGAATGATGCCACATCTCTTGACTTCAGAAGGCTTATCATGCATGCAGCTTTTGCTTTACCTGCTATGACAGTTAACCTGCTAATTGCCAAATTCCTGAAAAACATTTACAAAAGCCAAGAAACTGTTGAACTCTCTGGCCTTTCCTGCTACAACTTTCCTCTGTGCCTTATTTGTATTAGTGTCAAATCACTTATTTTTGAAAGCAAGAATAAAGCTTGCTTGAGCTTTGGATATGCCCAGTCAGGAACACATTCCATAAGTACCACTGGTCGGTGCATCCCTAATCTATATGTTGTCTCAACTTGGGTGGTATTTTGAACAGGCCTGTAAACACCCATGAGCTGCAAAGTAATGTCGACTAATTGCCATAAAGCCTGCCAGTGCCTGACATGTCCTGGGCTGAGCTCTGGGTACGTATGTGTGGCTGTGGGGTTATTTCCTGGCTGAAACTATTTTGGTCCAGTTACAGTTGTGTAGATTTTTCAGTAGGAGCCAGAACTGAGCCTCATGTGTACTGGCCCACATGAACAAATACCAATAAAACACCCTGTATTTAACGTTAAAGGCATTTTTAAAGAGTATTTAATCTGCGATATTAACCCTGCATTACAAGCTTTAAATATATGTGTATTTTAAAAGGTAATGGTGTTGTGCTAATTTAAAAATGTCTGTAGAACATGTTGCTTCTGACTGATGATCACATGCAGCCTCATATTTCTACTCGGATGCCAGCATAATGTCTTAATCACTTATAAACACCACTGCGTGGTAGCAATAGTAGTTACATAAATGTGGTATGTACATAGCTATTTCGCTGAGCCAATGTATTCCAGGGAAGCTGAGGTGATTAATTAGATTATGTACTCACGGCACTGTAGTGACAGCACTGCCTGTGAGTGAGTGCATCGTCTGATCTCCTTGTGCAGTGACTTGTAATGATACCAAGCTGTAGTAATTGCCAAGAAATACACGGATGGCTGTCTCACTGTTTGTGTTAGTGGCATGGTTCTCTCTTAACTATTTGCCAAGCCCATGGAGGTACAGTTTTTGCTCCCCTAGCCTCCAGGCCAGTTTTACCTGAAGACCTTAGTGTTCCTTATGGCAGGAAGGATGGGCATGCTGCAGTACTCAGCCTACAGCACACTACACGTACTGGAAAGCACTGAATGAAGAGTGACGTGGGATTGGTTTTCTCCCCCATGGGTAAAATACAATCCCGTGCATGTTCAAATACTTTTTGTAATGGTGTTCTGGTTTTTGGCAAGCTGTGCACATTAAAACCAATTGGAGTCAGCGCACAGGTCTCAAGGACTCCATGGATTTAGCAGGTTTTCAATGTCTGCAGTTGCTCACTGTATATTATATATATAAAATATAACAGAATAGAATATGTAACAATATATTCTGTTTCTAGCATCCTTAGGAAAAGGAAGTGGCTAAATCTGGGGTATGCATTAGCCTTTCTTGTCCTTGACTTCCATTTGTATACAGAAGCATGATGACTGCTGGAGAGAGTTCCCAATTTTGGGAAGGGTTCAAACAACACAAGTGAAGACTTAACACTTTTCAGTGGGCCATCTAGTGAAGGTGGAGAAACTTTTCTTGTCTGCTGCCCTAGTACAGCCTAGTTTTGATACTGATGTCTGCAAAACCTGATAACTTGTCTATGGAAAGCACCGAGATGGTTAACTGTATTGAATATGTCTGGGAAGTACAAGATGCACCCTAGATCCTTGAATTCATAAAAAGCTGTCATACAAAAATTGAGAGTTACTTTACATGGAAGAGATTGAGTACTGGTAAAGAAACTGAGAGAAGGCAAAGAAGAACCTTCAAAGCTATCAATAATCAAGCAATTATTGCCTCATTACTTTGAATAAGAGGCAACAAACTATTTGAATGCTAATTTTTCCCCTGTAGGCCTTTCTTAGCCTTTAAAGTAGGAAAGGAATCACTGGAGACTTGGAGATTCTGACAACTGCAGAAACAGCCTGCAAAGAATGGAGCCATTCCAACTTCTCTGAATATATTGGCTTATAATAAAAAACTTGTTCCAGCACAAACAGAGAAGTGGACGCTTCATGTAAGCTTTTCGAAAAAGAAACCTGCCATAAGACATTTGCAACTGCATACATTTCTCACTAGGGTGACTGAAAGTATAAAGGAGGTATCCTGCTGCATGCAGGCTTTGACAACAACATGAAGTGGGTAGTGTCTATTAGTCTTCAGATACATTTGTAGCTTCTTGCTGGATTTCTGTAGCTTTGTAACTGGTGCCTTGTGTTAACTGATGTCTTTTCAGTCCTGAATACATTCTATTTTTAAACATTGCCCAATTCAAGAAACTCCAGAGAAGATAAGTTCCTTTCAGTGCAGCCACAAAAAGATTTTGAAATGCTGATCTCTGTCATAATTGTTAATATTGGAGTTTATATGCAGATATGACCTTAAAACAGCTCCAGAAGGCAATCTGTCCTAATAATTAGATTATGATTTTTGGTGTTTCCTTAAGCTCCTATAAATAAGAAGAAAGAATAAATAAATTTGAGAAATTCAAGCCTGCTGTTCCACTAGTCATGGGCATGATTGAGAAATCAGGGAATCTAGTCTGAAAAGATGACTAGAATTCTGCCGTGAGACAATTAGAAGCTCTTTTGGAAAGAGGAAAACCTATTGTAACCAATAGTCTGTTTTCCAAGTTAATCGATATTGTCAAATCTATTACTGAACAACATACACCAGGCAAAATTATTAAATCTGGTCTAAGACCATTTTTTCCAAAATAGAAAGATACTAGAAAATTATGATTAAATCTGAGATTCTAATTCTTAAATGAATGGTTTCATCTGCATTAAACACTTCTTTTACCTGTATATGACTTGAATTTCTGTGCTACAACAGCACACTATTTCCTTGTAATGGAGTGTGTTCGACTTAGCTAGTCCATCTGAGTGGATTTCTATCAATACTGCAATCCACAAGCAGTATGGGAAGTTACTGGAATGTGCTGATGCACACTTGGCAATGAAGTAATTCTGCCTAAGAGCTGGTTATTTCCCAGTTGTTCACCACTTGTTTCTTGGGTCATATCTATTGTGTGTTATACAACCAAGAGCGCATGTCATTCAGAGACAGGATGAGCCATGCGGGTTCGTAGTGGAGCACAAAAGGACTTCTTCCTTCTGAGTGAGAGAGAAGAATTGCCGAGATAAACTATTTATAACTGGCTTGTTTTGAAGTATCTGTTGTCCCTCACATAGGCCACTTCAACTGAAGTGAAAGCTTCATCTTGTAAGGCCCTGCTCAAGGCTCAAAATGATCACTGACTAGGCTTTTGGTAATCCACAAGCTGGGTTAGCTAGCAGCTACCTTTTATGAGTGCTGTAAATAGAAAAGATGTAAACTGGCTTCCTTCCCAGTGATGAAATAGGGATTCTCTGCTGAAACTGCAGCTTTATTTCACTTGTTTGTCCCCAAACTAAGGTGTGGATAGGATATACAAATGTTAAAGCTGAAATAAAGTTGTGCAAGTCGTTTGTTTCTATAGAAATATCTTTTCATTTTTATGTTATTTCTACATTGATAGCATTAGCACAGCAATGCAAATATGCTCTGCAGGACTCCTACTTGTGTGGGTGTTGGGCTGACAGAAAGGGGTTTTATGTGTATGCACAGGTATAGATTTTTAGAGGCAAATTTTCCTTTCCTGTCTAAAATCCCATGTCGCACAGAGTTGTGTGGGGTTGCAGTCTTACTGCAACAGGACAGCTCATGTTTTTCTCATGCATCATGAGAGAGCTAGTCATTATGGTAATTAATATCAAGAAGGAGCATGCCAATGTGAAGAGATGAGTACTGAGCACATCCTCAGCTGACTGTATGTACTTGGTGTGTATTTGGCTTTAAAGTTGTAACCTCTGCGGTCATTACCTGGCCTGTATTTCCTGCATGTGAGAGTGTGTGTTAGGGTGCACACACCACATGATGGACTGCAGAAGGAATCTGGTTTTTACAGGAACAGATTTAGCTAGCCCAAAAATACAAACATGGAAGTACATGTTCCAGTTTGAATACATACACGGTATTTCAAAAGAAAATCAAACTAGCAGCTAATCTAGTAAGACACACGCTGTTAGAATTAAGGTATTCATACTCTTGGGGCTGTTATTCCAGAATACAGAGTAGTTAGTATTTTGATATTCTAATATGTTAGATTTATCCTAAGTAAACCTGTGCAAGTAGTTGAATATATTTAGCACTCATGGTCAAATCAGCAAACTTTTGACCTAAAGCTGAGTACTAGAACAATTTGGACTGGACTTTTGGAGGTTGTATAGTCCAGACCTCCTCAAAACACACGCAGGTAGTTCAGGTTGCTGAGGGTCATGTCCAGTAGAGTTTTGAGTATCTTCAAGGATGCAAATTCCAAAACTTCTCCTGGCACCTTTTCTAGTGTTTCTGAAATTTGCGAGGGTTTCTTTTCCCCATTTTTTCCCTACTATGTGTCTGGCTTTTCTCTTGTTTTCACTTGGGTCTGTTGCCTCTTGTGCTGTCTCTGTACGTATCCATGAAGGGTCTTCCCGTGCATTGTGCAATTGGTGCAACAAGATCTCCCTTGAGCTTCCTCTTTTCCAGGCTGAACATTCCCAGCTGTCTCAGCCTCTCCTCACACGTCAAGTGCTTCAGCACCTCTGACCACCTTGGTGGCCTTCCCTGGGCTCACCCCAGTGTGTCCATGTCTCTTGTGCTGGGGAGGCCCAGCAGCGGCAGAGCACTCCAGATGTGGACTCTCAGATGTCAGATGGAAGGGGTCACTTCCCTCCGCCACTCCTGCTGCTCCAGCCCAGGATGCTGTTGGCCTCCTTTGCCACAAGGGCGCATTACTTACTCATGTTCAACTCGATGTCCACCGGCACACCAACGTCCTTTTCTGCAGAGCTGCTTTCTAGCCAGGGAGCCCAACTTCTACTACTGCGCCAGGCCCTATATGAAAAGAGAGATTGCAGCTCATTTTAAAGAATGAGTGCTGAGGTTATCCTTAACAACTAGTAATGCACTATGTATTAATACCTTGCTGTTTTAATGACAAGCAATGGTATCAACATGTAAGCAGATGCAAATTTTCCTGAGTAACAACAACATCTGATAAAGGAGGTCAATTTTTCTAAATACTGATCCATTAAGCTGAAATTTTTGAGGTGGCTGTTTCCCTTTTCTTTCCCATGCTTGTTTGTTCATTTGTTTCAGCTCTTTAGTGTCAGTTTTGTCCCTGACACTATCAAAGGAGTTCTTGGAAGTTACTGTCCTCTCTTGGGAAGATCTGGTTGCCCTATTTCTGAAATGAGAATTTGAAATGGGGAAAGACCTCTGTGGTGGCACTGCATTTGAGCCTGCCATTTTCCTCACGTAAAACTCCTAAAATTTTGCCAAATTGTGAGTTTCTCAAAGTAGCAGTTTGCAAATGTCCTAATTACTGTGTTCCTTGAACTAAAGGTGCTCAAGAAAGCTGAAACCTAAACATTTTCTTAATCCTCACAGATCTCTTTGGCTAAATATTGCAAATGCTAACCCACAGAGTAATTGAGCATGCTCTGGCACAAAGCTGAATAGGTGTCCTCTGCAATTTGTGGTGTTTGTGGCCTTAATATGATGCTGAAATACAGGAAGAAAGTCATTCGCTTCCTGCCCTCCATCCTATCCGGGAGATGTATGTAGATAAGGAAAAGCACCTTGAAAATGTGAGGGTGAAATGGGAAGCTGGCTAGGTGGTGCACTTTAGAAACAGAGAGAAAATGACAGAACTTGGGGAGAATGAAAGATGTCCAAAAGTCCTGGATTTTGCAGGACTCTGAAGTCACGCTTGAAGAGGTGGCATCCATTTGTTAGGAGCTATTACCCTGGTGGGTACAGGTCCTCAATGCAGAGTTAAATATCCTACCTTGAATGTAAGTTTTGTTATGTAGTTTCAAATAATGTAGCTTTTAGAGCTAAACACTTAGAAACTGGGAAACTCCAGGCTGAAGATTCTCAGTGCAACTGTAATTTGATTCTTATATTCACATTTAGGACTGGATTCTAGTGGATCACGGAGGTCGTGGGTGATGCTGTACACATCACTGGAGTCAAGCTTCTCACACGTGGCCTCAATCCATGTGTTCATTCACTGATGTCCAGCTTTTTACTTCACAATCTTACTCAGCAAAGTGCCCGACGCTTGCAGCAGTGACCAAAGTCAGAAGGAGCTGACTTTTGAACATACCAGGTACGAAAACCTGTGCTTTAGATGTCTCAAGTGGGCATCATCACTCTCAAGAGTGATAATGTTGTCCTTAATCACTCTGCGCTGAAACCTGCGGATAGGTCTCTTAGGTTTGCCCTCCCCCAAAGATTGTTATGAGCTTATGAAGCTTTCCAGAGATTTCACGGGAGAAATCCCTGAGGAAATGAACAGTAGTAACATAGTAAGTGAGATTATCCCTTTACGTTGTACTTTTATTCAGCACACACAGACTGTAGGCAGAGACGTGGTGGAAGTGATAGGGCATAGGCCAGTGTTTAACTGCATGATCTTCCTGTGTGTAGGCAACAACGTGGTGCAATCTGAGGGCACACTTGGCAGCTCCTTACTCTTCTTCTAATGCTTGACTTTTTAACCTTTCATGTTGTACTAAAAGAAAAAGCATTATTTTTATAGAGATGCTACAGATTTAGTCTACATATGAACTTACTACAGCATTAGTATTTTCATGTTGTGAATTGCCATATATTTCCTTCTTCCTTTTTTTTTTTTTTTTTTTTTTTAATCTAACACCTTATAATAGTTATGAGGGAGAAAGACAAGTCGCAAGTTATACTTTTGAGGGTAGGAGGAAGGAAGGATAGACCTATTCCTACAAAATTTTGAGTTTATTACGCAGCAGATCTTAGTGTGTTTTTTTTCTGTTTGTGTTTTCTCTGTCAAGCACAAACAATAAAATATAATTATTGTTGAGCCAGCTGTCAGTCTGCTTTCTGTGGAAGGCTGATGAAATCTAGTTTTTCTCAAGTTCAAGGAACAGTAAGCACAAAGGCAACACAGCCCTGCACACATGAGTTAGTTTACACAAATGGCACCTTGCTGCTGTGGACTGTCATTTCAAAGTCATAAAAGACATTGTGTGCTGTGTCCAAATGTAGATGCTAAACACAAAAAGAATAAATTGCTGAACACAGCACATGGCAGTTCAAGGATGAGGCTAGAAGCAGAAGGATTGGCAACTCTAGGGAAACCAGTAAGAGTCATGAATGCAGTCACATGAGCAATGTGAGTTGAATCCATGTGGCTTATGTTTTAAATTCAGTTATCTTACATGTGTGGATTCCTGAATGAAGGGTATTCTGTCAGGATATTAATGGACTTCATTGATTTTACATTGCTTGTAAAAGAAATGGTTTAAGTTGAAATTCACTTTTTTGCTTTAATGTAAATGTGATCTTAATCTGGATGCTTCTCAAGACCAGTATATACCCCACAATGACCTATATGAGCCCAGGGGCCTGTATCTGTGATGGAATCTTCCCCATCTCCTCCCTAACGTGCTTAACACATTAAACAATCCCATGAAACCGATTATAGACTTTCAGTTTTAATTCACATTAGATCTAGGCCTATTCTCCTGGGCATGTAGACATGTGACTTTTCTTAACCTGGGAATAACTGATGATCGGATGAAGGGATGTGTCGTTCATGGTGGATAGCATGTTTGTAAGTGCTGTGAAGATACTTTAAATCCTGGAAAACCAAAAATGAATCCTCCAGACACAGAGATCTAGAGATGTCCTGTTTGGTGCTGTTTCTCTTAACATTGTTCTCTTTCTTACTAATTTAAATGGGTCATGGGAGGTACAGCATTTGTGATGGGAAGTTTTCAGCTTTCTGCTTGCTGTAATAGTGCAGACTTCTTGGAGAAACTTTCCGATTTCACTTTCTGCAAAGACTGTAGAGTTTCAAGTAAACAACATGCATAAAGGAGACATATGCATTGTTAGCACGTAACTGGTCTGTACGGATTACTCATTCTGTGGCTTTTTAGTGAAATTTGTAAAGTACATCTGAGGCAAACACAGAAAACAGATCCTGATCTGTATCAACGGTGTTAATTTATTCCTTCAGTAGGATATTTCCGTCATACAAAAAATAAGGGTTGGGTGGATGGTTTTACTTACAAAGTGCTGCCAGCACTGTGTTGTTTTGTTTGATGCCCGGTACCCTGTGGTCAATGGTTGCATCTGGAGACCCTAAATGCGCCTTTCCTTTCTCTCTCTTTTTTTTTTAATCCTATCTTGATACTTTCCACACCATTTCTCAAAACTTTTCTTTCCCAATGGTACCAGTAAATGCCATTTGTGGTTCTGAGAGGCTTCCTAGTCTTTCCTCAGGAAAAGCAAACTTAGAATGACAGGACCTGTGACATTTGGGGCAGTTGATACAATGAAGGGTCAAGATCTAGAGCAGATTTCTCTAGTGAGCAGCAGTGGGAAACATTCACTTAATAACACATCTATACATACTGGTAGCTGAAGGCTTTCTATCATTTGCTCAAGAGTTAGTTTGTTTTCCTCCAAGTGAGATACTGGCATTTGGGGGACTGTTCTTTTGGATTTGTCTTCAGGATTTGTTGTCTTATCTCTTGAACTATTTTGGATTCTAAGTTTTGTAGTTTCTAGAAGAGTGTTCTAGCACCAGTGTTTTGGATCTGAGATCCATCATTGTAAAAAATACAGTGAACAAATTAAAAATTGGTATTTTGGGTTACCTTTGATGTAGTTATGTTATCTATGATTCTTATGGGTCCCTTCCAGCTCAAAATATTCTATGATGTAGTTACTAGTTATGAACTTCCAACACCTGCAAACCAATATTTTATTTACTTTAAACTTCTTTCCTTCTGTTCCTCTATTTACAGGCAGGATGAAAGACCGGCTAACCGAGCTGCATGAATTAGCCAGATTACACAACCAACAGTTTATTGAAAGTGAGGATGATGAAAATCCACCCCACGATGTTCTGTTTTATGAGACTGATTATGCCTTGGAAGTTCTTCATAATGACATACAGAACATCCGTACAGAAAATCACTACCTAAAAGAGGATGTCAAGCGGCTCAGAAAGCAAAACAACCGCTTCCTTACTTCCATGCGCCGTATTAGTAGCATCAAACGAGATACTAATTGTATTGCGAGAGACATCAAGGCCCGCGGGGAAAGTATCCACAGGAAACTCCAGATAATGAGAGATTTCTGCGAAGATGCAGTAACAAAATATGGGCCCATGTCTGTTATTGCCAGGGTAGCGAAGAACCACTACGTTGACCTCATGCACTCATTTCAGAAAGCCATGTTTGAATACAATGCAGCAGAGATGAACCAACGAGAGAACTGCAAGATTCGAATTCAGCGGCAGCTAGAGATCATGGGCAAAGATGTTTCTGGCAACCAGATTGAGGAGATGATTGAGCAAGGCAAGTGGGATGTCTTCTCTGAGAATCTCTTGTCAGAAGTTAAGGGAGCTCGTTCAGCCTTGAATGAGATAGAAACACGTCATAAAGAGCTTGTGAAGTTAGAAGGTCGCATCAAGGAAGTTCATGAGCTGTTTCTGCAGGTGGCCCTACTAGTGGAGGAACAGGCAGACACCTTCGATGTCATTGAGATAAATATGCAAAATGTTGAGGACTATGTAGGAGAAGCTAAAGAGCAAGTGAAAAAAGCTTTGGAATACAGAAGAAAACACCCCCTCAGAACAATCCTCTGCTGCTGCTTATCCTGTTGCAGAAGACGACTGTCCCACTGAAGCTATCACATACTGACTTGAATATCTTCAAAATCAGGCATTCATTCTAGTGACTTTTTTCTAATGACAACCCTTAGAAATGAGGGACTATTTTGCAGTTGATTTTGTTCATCATTTTTTTCCTAAATGTGCTGAAGGCTGTTCTATTTGAGGCCTCCTAGAAATGTTGATAAAACTGGTTTTAATCTGCTTTTAATTGAAATGTACTCTGTTGCTGTAACTAGAGGTGCAAGAAGATCTCTGCAGTGATACTTGTTTCAGATAGGCAAGAAACAGGAATGAATGATGGGCTGATAACTCAGCCTAGGGAAGATGAGAAATTTCAAGAAGTAACTTTATTCTTATTTGTCCAAGTGACTCTGCAGGTGGTGCAGCCTTACCGCCTGGGGAGACACAATACACCACAGAATCAGGTTTCAGTTTTAAGTAGTTTGGAGGCTGCCTAATGCAAATACTTGAACAGATTTTTGCTCTGTTCATTTGAGAATATACCAAGCCCGTTAGCAGGAGCAGGACATAAAACTAGTTACTATTTCAACTTGATTTCCAGCTGTCACAAATCTTAACAGAAGTAACTGCACCTTAAATGATAGTATGCATGTTTTGCTCTGTTTGTGTGCAAGTGATTGCTTTTCTCGATTTTGAGTATCCACAACTTTGTCAAAGTGGCTAGAAACACTGCAAGACTGAGGCATCTCACTGGCTTTCAACTTGAGCCACTGTTTGTACTCTCAGTTTCAAAACTGCCATGCTTTTATGCTTCTAATACATTCTTCTGCCAATAAACACTTCTGCCAGAAGAGAGGCATGCAGTGGCCTTCTGCAGCAGCACACACGAGAAGACAACTGTTGGGGAATCGAGAAAGCATTTTAGGGTTTCCTGTGTTGGCACATACACACAAGCAATTTTAGTGGAAGGATTATCCTGTCAACAGACTTCTATTTTTTTACAAGAATTAACGTAGATTTTTTTATATCTATTTTTAATAATATGAAGGATTAAATTTATTAACATGCAATTTTACTGTACAAAAACTGTGACTTTTCTCCCATTGTTAGGAAATCTCCACCTGGGAAAGAAAGTAGACATATTTCTTCCAAACACCCGAAGAAGACAGAAAACAACATTTTAACGTCATTTCAGTGCTCTTTTCAAACTTGAAAGTAATCTTTCCTTTTGTGTAAAGGGACTCTGTCCACACTAAGTTTGGAATATGAGGAGGGAATACAAAATTTGCAGCCCTGGAAACCACTGAGAGTTGTCAGTGAAACATGTATTCATAAAGTCTGGTGAGTGATTATAGCTCCTACTTCTGGAGGTTTTCCAACTATTTTATTTCTAGGTGGCTTCCTGATACACTGTGATCTATTGCTGTCCTTTCAATTAATGCAGGACTTTTTTTTTCAGAAGTTAGTGATATTTTTTTAAACTGCTGATCCTATTTGTGCCTATTTTAATAAATATATTTAAACATTTCAAATATTTTGTATTTGGGAGTTTTCCTCGGGAGATGTGCATAGCCATCTCCCTGCACCAATCACAATGAAACTTTTCTCTTCTGGTCTTTTGAACACTAATTTTATATGTGAAAAAACACCCAAGCATTTCATACTGTTTATATTGGCATAACAAAGCAGCAAAATAAATTCAACTTCCATGCTTTCATACCCTAGTGGGAAATGCTTCTTAGCCAGATGGGATTTTTTACACAAATTAAGAACTCTTCTCAGGAATTGAAAGTTTTTTTTTGCTGAGGTACCTGTCTGTGGTAACATGGAAGAGTGAGGAATGCCAATCTTCTAAACTAGAAGATATTTTGATAACCAGTGATGTCCTGATGATATCAGTATTGTGCTTGCCTGAGGACCTCTCCAACAACCCCATGTTCAAACTTGAAGTGGGAGAAAGGAGGTTGTTGAGCTGGCACCATTACCAGTAGCTTTGGTGCTACTCAAGAAGACAAAGTCATTTACGCTGTAGGTATCGCCATTCAAGTCAATGGAACTGTGCATTTGTACAGAAATACCCTAAACCTCCAAGGGTCAGCATGTGGGCATGCATCAGTGAAGAATGAAATATGTATTTCATTTTGTCTACATGTTCTTAGCACTCACCAATGCTTTTGATAAAAATGTGTACATATATTTTTTGGTTGGTTTCTTTTTTGCACATATGTATGTCTACACATGGAATAAAAGATTTAATAAGAAAATCTGAAAGTGCAGACTGTTGTACGTTGAATCAGCACCTCAGCAGTTTCTTGCATTGTGAAAGTTTAGCTTAAAAGCTGCTGGACTGATCTCTTGAGTTGGTGAAAGGAGATTAAGCAATGCCTAAAAAAAGCCCTCCCAATATTTGTTGCCACAATAAATCAAACGTGTTGCATATTGAGATAGACTTACCATAATTTTTCCTATAAAATGAGTTTCATACATTCTAGAATGATTCTTTACTGCAAGAAAAAATAAAATTTATTCTGGCAGTTCTGAGAGATCTTGATGATTTCATTAGTAGATATGCAAAGCTTACATTCAAATCTTTACTCTTATTTGAGGCACAGGGAAAG
>NW_009931053.1:15257-17393 GCF_000696875.1 Nestor notabilis
TGAGGAAAGCGTAATTGCAGACCTTCTCTCCTGCCTTAAGCCTGCTGCTGCAAGGAAGAAACTGAGAATTATTGAAATACCAGCTTGAGACCCTTTAACTATTTTTAAGTCGCATTGTGAATTAGAGGCACTTAAAAAATTACTTCCAGTAACTGAAGACATCGTTGTCTTCCTTGCAAACATGTGTTCGTTGCTTAACACTACGTGGGGTTTTCTATCCTTCAGTTGTGTAAGAACTGAATTTTTGCCAGCCCACGGGCTTGCCTAGTCACAGTTAAACAGACTGTTGAAAAAACCTGATCACACTGTAGTTGCAAAGACTCATGCCACACAGGATGAGTGGAAGAAGACGATAAAAGTAGCTTGATAATACGTTAGCATACTAATAACAGAAACTGCAGAATGGACATCTTCATGCTTGCTGAGGAAAGCTGCCTTTTCATTCTGAAAGTCAGCACAACTCCTATGGAGATGTGTGTGGCATGTTCCATGAGTTATTCTTTTCTTTTCCCTCATGTGACAGACCCAATAGCTGGGTTTGAGGGAAAAGTAGTTAAAATGTGAGAGGCTACTTCAACTTTTAGGGTTGCTGTTACTTTGGTTTTGTTTCCTACTGAAAGCAAAACAGGTTCTCTAGATTTTTGAACCATGGGAGATATTTGGAATTTATTTGAAAATACACATGGTTGTGTTTCCATCTCTAGGGAGATCATATCAAAGATATGATGGAAGGAAGGAAACGGTATCATTTAATAGATACTGTATATGGTGATTACAGTTAATCTATTTCCGACACAGTGTGATTTGCACATGGACTCATGGTATTTGTTTCTCTAATATGTAAGAAGGCGATAGCAGATATATCTTCTTCCATGTTCCTAGTGTAGTGTCTTAGTAATAGCTAAGCTGAGGCCAGCAACAGCCGGTGGAAGACTGCTCCACTGTTACACCTTACCTTACAGTGCATACATTGTTAGGGCACAAAGTCTTGACAGGAAAAAGTAACATTTTACTATGTTTCTGAGAGATAATGTTAGACAAGAATAGAGAATGAGATAACATAACTGATGGTATTTCTCTACTCAGTGCTTTGCTGCAAGGCACATCCCTACTGAAAAAGGAGCAGTGCTAGCCATGGTATGATGCCCATTCCAAGCACATGATACAGCATGGCAAGTTCCAGTCAAAGAGCTGTTCTTTCATTCATGGGCTGCAGCGTGTGAATAAAATTAAGGTAAAAGAAGGTGTGAGTTTCACATCTGTTCTTCATCCATGCAAAATGTTAACAATTCACTTTTATTGTACGTGAGAAATACTACCTTCACAAGCATGCCTCGTGTACTGCGGGTCTCTGAGCAGTAACAGTTGAACAGGTTAGGCACCACCTGCACCCACAAATTCAAGGCCCAGACGCCTTACAGAGGGCCAACTACAACCAGGGTATCCAACAGCCAAGCAGGATATGTGCTCCTGTTCTGCTTACGGGGAAGCAGCTGGCCTCTGCACGCCTCCTCCAGTTTACCGGAGGCTGTCACAGCCTAGCCTCCCTAGCCTGTGTTGTACTGCGTTTCTCATCCCTTGGGGGCAGGCTCAAAGCTGGCAAAGTTTGGTGGGATGCAGGATGTCCAATTTCTCCTCTGGAAAATGGTCAGCAAAGGTGGCAAGAGTGGGAGCCTGTCTGGTGGCAAGGCCAGTGACGGGTTGCTTTCCCATTCCGGCTCTTGTGCAGGGAAGAAGGCGGAGCTCCCAGGGCAGGCACTAGGCCTGGGTATTGCAAGAGGCGCTTCCATAGACGAGGCAGGTAGTGAGGATTGGCAAGAAATCTTTTCCTGCAGTGTCTTTCTCCTAATGAAGCATACTTGATAGCTTCAGACTTCGTTTCTGGTTCTCCTTCTATGAGCAAGGGAAGAGGCACTGCAGGGAACAGCTGGACAGGAATAAGTGAAACGCCAGTGGGTAACACCGGGTTTCCCGAGAGCACCTGTCAACTGGTATCTCACCAGGCAGCACCGCCCGGGGCACGGGAAGCAGGCAGAAAAGCGCTGAGTTGTTTCACTTTTTGGTGCTCTGGACCTTATCGGCGCAACTTCTCCGCAGCCCTCCCATTTCCCCGACCAGCCACGCCGGCACCGCGGC
>NW_009931054.1:0-864 GCF_000696875.1 Nestor notabilis
TTATACTTAACTTTAAGTGTCTAACTTTAGTTAACTGCCTACATTAGGAGGCCAGTTAGACTCTCCCTGGCCAGAGCAATGAGATATACACTTTGGGTGGAGGATTCAATTTTATGTGGCCACAGCTCACCCCATACAGATTGTCATAGAATCCCAGGCTGGTTTGGGTTGAAGGGACCTTAAAGCTCATCCAGCTCCAACCCCTGCCACGGGCAGGGACACCTTCCACCAGAGCAGGTTGCTCCAAGTCCCTGTGTCCAACCTGGCCTTGAACACTGCCAGGGATGGGGCAGCCACAGCTTCTCTGGGCACCCTGTGCCAGCACCTCAGCACCCTCACAGGGAAGAGCTTCTGCCTCAGAGCTCATCTCAGTCTTCCCTCTGGCAGGTTAAAGGCATTCCCCCTTGTCTTATCACTAAATGTCCTTGTCAAAAGCCCCTCTCCAGCATTCTTGTAGCCCCCCTCTTACAGCACTGTCTCAGACTCCCACACTTGTCTCGAAATGTGGATCCTCTTTAGTCTCTTGGTCAGGATTCTTGTACTACACTTTCGTGTCCCTACCATCAAATGCATAGATCAAATAACAACTTTGGGTAATCTTCACAGCAAGAAAATCCCCATTTCCTACTGCTTGATCTAATCTATGCAAACCAGCACAGATATGAGTTACGGCTGAGTATTTGAGAGTTCACATGGAACCAAGCCAAGTACAAGGTCCTACACCTGGGTCGGCACAACCCCAGGCACAGCTACAGGCTGGACGGAGAAGAGATTGAAAGCAGCCTCACAGAGAAGGACTTGCGGGTGGTGGTTGATGAGAAGCTTGACATGAGTCGGCCTCAGTGTGTGCGTGAAGCCAGCAAC
>NW_009931054.1:1314-12562 GCF_000696875.1 Nestor notabilis
CTTGGGGCTGTTTAAGGCCAGGCTGGACAGAGCCGTGGGCAACATGGTTTAGTTTGTGGTGTCCCTGCTCATGGCAGGGGGGTTGGAACTAGATGATCTTAAGGTCCTTTCCAACTCTAACCATTCTATGATTCTATGATGCTATGAACACTGTTCTCTGTACACAAAAGGGTCAGAGAGAGGCTGAAATCCCTTAGAAGTTCTTAGCTCTTTCAGATAATCCTGTACCACAGTGTTGCTGAAGTGACCTCTCACCATCCAGTTCATTAACTGCTTACCTTAGGTGTATGTGGAATATTCTTGGCTGATTTCCACTTCACATTGCCAATCTGCGGGGGATACAGGGATTAATATTGCATAAATCTTAATTTCTTAATCCTTGGTTTTCAGAAATATGTCATAATTATAATTACTTCCTTTCCTCATCTTCAGAGTGATGTTCTGATGAAGATAGTATTTGGAGAAGGCCAAAGAAACTGCCTAGCACCTCTAAATAGGTTTTAGCAAAAGCAACACAAGACATTGGAGTTGTGAAAGGAAAGGAACAAAACCAATCTCAATTTATATGGTATAGAAGGTGAAATATGGTTCTTTCTCACTGGGAATGGGAAGTCAGCAGAGAGACCTTGTAAGGGTAGTAATTATGTTGCCATCACACCAGCGGTGAGGATGTGGAAGTGTACAAAGCCTGGAATCAGAATCATGTCATCATCATTTTGGTTGGAAATAAACCTTACATTCTTAAATAAATCTGGAGAGAAACTTGTGACAGTGTCCACAATAACTGCATGTGTTCTCCCGGGAAGGAAGTAAAAGAGAGGAGCAAGGAGGTTGGAACTAGATGATCTTAAGGTCCTTCTAACCTTTACCATTCTATGACTCTCTATGTATATGCCACTGCTCTCCCTCTTTTTCCTATACAGGACAGGAACTCTGAATTCCAAGACACGAAGCAGCACAATGCTAGTAAGCCAGCAATGATTTCCTGTGCATGGAGCATGTAGACTGTCTACACTGTGCATAAACTCACAGATATCATTTGTAGAAAGCTTGGTCTATGCTAGGATTTGGAGAAAACTGGTTATTGCAACTTGCCTCATAAGATAAAGATCGACCCAGCCTTCCCATCTGAGGTATGTCAACACGTGAAGACAAGTCACAGCAAGCAGTAGCTGAAAACACATTGCACAAGACTATAAACTATCTTCCTGAGAAGGTGCTTCTATAATAATATGGGCATTGCATGTGCTTCTTTAACTGGATCTCATGAAAAGTGTTTCATCTGTCTAAGCATTACATCAGGAAGAACAAACATAGTATTTCTTCGCACCTATTAGGCTCCTACAAAGAAGAGCTGAAAATCATATTGTTCTAGCAAATCTAAATACATACATATACATATTAGAGTTGTAGTGATTCTTTTCTTTTCATTTAGAGAAAAATACTGGAAACATCACCTGAGAATTTGCTAAGAGATTCTTTCATCTTCTATCATACCATCAACACAGCATTTCTCTGATCTACCAATTAGCCTTCCCTCTTTAGGTTTGAATTAATCCTTCTGGAATGGGCAACCAACATCTTGCACAATCATCTAGAAAAGATTTCCCCAGTCTTGTGCACTAAATTTATTCTTTCACTACTGATGGATTCTTTCACCTTGATGGATGTAAGTTTGTCTTTTTCTCTTTGCACGTCAGCATTGGTTTGTAGACACCATTGCTCTCCCATGGGTTTTTCCCCACCTTGTTGCTTGTAGGTGGTTATCGTAGAATCATAGAATCATTACTTATTTGCTCTTGTGAGACCTCACTTGCAGTACTGTGTACAGTTCTGGTGTCCTCAACATAAAAAGGACATGGAGCTGTTGGAGCAAGTCCAGAGGAGGCCATGAGGATGATCAGGGGCTGGAGCACCTCCCATATGAAGACAGGCTGAGAAAGTTGGGACTGTTCAGCCTGGAGAAGACAAGGCTGCGTGGAGACCTCAGAGCAGCTTCCAGTGTCTGGAGGGGCCTACAAGGATGCCGGGGAGGGACTCTTCATTAGGGACTGTAGTGGTAGGACAAGGGCTGATGGGGTTATACTTAAACAGGGGGAGTTTAGATTAGATATAAGGAAGAAGTTCTTCACAGTGAGGGTGCTGAGGCACTGGCACAGGTTGCCCAAGGAAGTTGTGAATGCTCCATCCCTGGAGGTGTTCAAGGCCAGGTTGGACAGAGCCTTGGGCGACATAGTTTAGTGTGTGGTGTCCCTGCTCGTGGCAGGGGGGTTGGAACTAGATGATCTTAAGGTCCTTTCCAACCCTAACTATTCTATGATTCTATGATTCTAAATTGGAAGGGACCATGAGGATCATTGAGTACAGCTCCGCTCTATTGACAGAGAAAATCTCAGTGCCCATCAATTCATACTCTAGACACTCTAAATGGACAAGAATGAGTTACTTTGGGTGAGGCTGAGCTCATATGGCTCTAGTGTTAACTCTTTCAGGTAATTCAGGCATTGGAAACAGAACAGCCATATGACATTCTCCTGGGCTAATATAGCCCAGCAGCACTGCAAATACAACTTTTTAAAAGGCATATGAATCTTTACTTACACTAAAGTGCTCAAGCAATATATACAGGATATAGAACATGCAGACTCTATTAAAAAATACTTTCAATTTGAGCAGCTTCCTTTGCTCTGTTTGTGACTAACACAGAAATAGAATGACCTGAAAATGAAGGATGGAAATATATGACTATAAAATCATAACAAAAAAAGACAACTTAACCATAGTAGTATTTTTAACTCATCTTTGTTTCAAGTAGATAATTTCTTTTAACAAAATAACATCTTTTTATCATCTACACGTTTAAGGATTATGCTGTTTGATGGTATGGATACAGAAAGTGCTCTGTGGCATCTCTCTGTCTCAGGGAAGGATGATAAGAGCATCAGAATAGTTCAGATACAGTGAATGAATTCATTCACTTAGCTTTAGCTGTTTAAAAATTCACAATCTAAATGATTTATTTATTCTTGCTCTATAATAATTTGGGAAAAGTGGACAGCATAAATTACTTCTGGAGATGACTATCTCACTTCATTGAGAAGAGAATCTAGACACTAGCATAGACCAGATGCTTAACTTTATAAAGGTAGGCAAGATAAATCCTATTTAATGAATCCTTCAGTGTTAGGTTTGATAATGTCCTTTTTCTAAACAGTCATTGCTGGAGGTAGCACAAGTTTAAGATGTGAAGAAAACCAAAGCACTTGAGTTCTAGTCAGATTTCTTGTCATTCCTTCCCTTTGTTAGTATGACCAAGTTCCATTGTTAAGTGACCAGCTTGCCTCTTCATCTTCTCTTTCATACATGAAATAAGAGCTCAAGGAATCTTACTCTCAGCTCTAATCACCACCTTTTCTTTTCTTTTTAAATGATTTAAACAGATTTCAGGAAGAGCCTGAGCAGCACTAAAATAGAAAATGCAACAACTACAACATGCTTTTGCAGAATTACTCTCTTACAATTATCTTACAATTACCAATGTGCACTCCCCATCCCTCACCTTTAGTAACGAGCTACATGATTCTTCTTTATTCTCCCCAAGGGAGATATAGAATATTAAAATCAAGATCAAGTTATTCAACAGAGAATTGGTGTGTTGCACACTTAGAACTGCCTTACAAAATCCTAGACACCCACTCTGTGAGAAGAATTTAGTCCCTTTTATTTGAGAGAAAGGAGGGGGAGCAAAGCAGGGCAATATAATTAATTCTGTCACTCGGGAACCATAATCAAGATTAAAAGGGAGGACCTATATTTTTTAGCTGGGCTGGTTCCTTGCACAACCAGTGCCTACCACCAACTGGGTTACCTGATTGTCTTGTTTCACCTGGAGTGACTGGGCCCACATTTCATCACTACTTATCCCTTTTTTTAGGATCTTCTTCCTTCTGCTTCCCTGCTGAGGGGAAAGAGGCAGAAATGGGAAGTTGATGGTAGGTATTGTGTTAAGCAAACTAGCCAAATAGTTCTTGCTTCCCAAACAACATTTATCAGGTCAGCAGAGACTTTGGCTTGCGATTGCATTTGGAAATGTAAATTTGTATAGATGGTATAGCTATAGGATACATGACAACTTTACTTCACAGCCCCGGGCCCACAAGTGCATTGAGCTCTGGAAACCAGATGGATTTATAAACTGCAACTTCAGTGTTATAAAACACAGGCTTCAGTTCAAACAACCTATGCCATGCAAATCACAGATAAGTCACCTTTATTTGTGCTTTTAAATATGTATAGCAATAATCAATATCTGCTGAAAGCTTCTTAAATGTTGATAAGGAACCATTATAATATAATTCCTTCGTAGTAAAAGTATAGGGGCCCAACCTAGAAAGAACAGATAATATAATTCAGCCAACCAATATAGGTGGTGTCAGGTAGTTAACCATAGATAACAGAATGTTGCATTGTGGTACCTCCTTTAAGAGGTTAGCATATTATAAATAATAAAGGCTTCATCTGAGGGCAGGACATGGTCATGTTGTTGCTCGTGCTCAGGGACAAAACAAGCAGTTGCACATTGTCCAGTTAAGCTCAAAGTTTCTGTGTCCGACTTTCCTATAATAAAAGTTGCTTATTTTTCAAACAGAACTTTTAAGTGTCTGGGAAGACCTTAGAGCAGCTCCAGTGCCTAAAGGGGCCAACAAGAAACCTGGAGAGGGGCTTTGGACAAGGGCCTGTAGGGACAGGCCAAGGGGAATGGTTTTAACCTGCCAGAGGGGAGATTGAGATGAGCTCTGAGGCAGAAGCTCTTCCCTGTGAGGGTGCTGAGGCGCTGGCACAGGGTGCCCAGAGAATGGACCACAGTCCATTGTTTTTCAGTTCCACATCCTTGAACTGATGGATCAAGAGCTCTCCTCACTGAAACTAGCTCCTTGAGGCACAGAGCCTGTATCTTTCTTTGGATTTCTGGATTACTGTTAACTAGTTCGAATGCATTTCTGGTTTGTGCCTATAGACACCAGGTCCTATTATTGCGTTTTCTTTAGATGTACTATGATGTGACTGGAGGATTAACCTTGGGAGGAAATGGATTGCATTTAAAAAACACATTTCCTAAGTGTTTTGTGCCAGCTCAGCATGATGGGTATTAGTGGGCATCATGCAAGTATTGCATTTTACTTCTCTTAATTGCTCCTAATCCTTGATTAGACTAACAGAGGCCTGTGGGATGCTTCTGAAAGTGCAAGTGGAGTACTAATTGTTTAATCTTAGCCCTGGGCAGCTACTAGTTGCTTATATACTGATTGCTCAGTGACTGTAAACCTAAGGAGGTGGCAATGCCAAACACACAAACCACCCCATGATATATTGGCTGCAAGCACTGTCTTTTGGGCATGCAGCATAAAGCTTGACAACAGCTGGGATTATACATGGGAGATCTGGATCTTGAAATATAACCTTCTATATAGCAGGATGTCCCCGAGTCCTGGGACAAAAGGCTGAAGGCAACGTAATTAAATTAGTTTGAAACTAAAGGGATTATATCAGGGACATAATGCAATTTCATTTCCCCTTGGAAGAGGCATACAAGGGCTTAGCTGCAGATTGAGGCAAAGGAATAAGTTTGAGCTTCATTAAGCTAGGCTGCTGGAATCAGTCCCAGTCACTACTAGTGTGTTCTAGACACAACTGCAAACTTAATCGCAGTCCGTGACACCACATCTCTCCATAAACTGCTCTTAGACAAGACCTACTCAGGAGAGAGCTGAAAAACTTCTGCTATTCCTAATGCCTTGGTATTTATCTCAAGACATTGACCTCTGTTGTTTTCTTTTGGGATGCACTTTCAGTGGTGGTATCAGCACTTGCTCTTTTATTGTGAATCCCGCAGTTAGTTCTGGATATTTTTCTTAATAGTACTGTTCCTGGAAGTCTCAAAATTAACAAATCAATAAATAAATCCTGGAGTATTCATGGAGTGAAGAAGAGGAAAAGATGCCTTACACTTACTCAGCAAAGCATGCAACATTGACCGCTGTGCATAACAAGAACTCAGAAGTGGTGGGAGGTTTCTTGGGCCAGAGGTAGGAAAGGGGGGGAAATGCATTTTCTCTTAAGTCCTTAAAATGTTCTTTTAATGCTCAAAATATTGTTGGTATTTGTAGCCTCAGAAAAGCCCTATATACTTACTTTAACTCTGTAGCTTGGGGTTATAATCTGATTTTAGATGTATTCTAGAAAAGGTCCATCTGTCCTGCATAAGGAAGTGGGAACCACTTTTGACAGGAACATCCCCGGGTTTCCACAACATTCATGAGCCAACTTGAAACAGGTTAAGAACAGTTAACAGTTTTTACCACATCAGCCCTGAAAACAAACACCTACTGCAGTCACTGTGATGATGCCGATAGCTTTCTGCGGTGGACCGGGTTTTGATGCTCTGCCAGCATCACACCTTAGAGAATCTATGGACCCAAATATGACCCAGCCCCATGTCACCTCCTCCTTTACTTTCTATTTCTCCTCTCCTCAAGCAAGACCTTGATCTAAGTGCAGAATTTCTATTCAGGGCTTTTAAAATCCTCGCCTCTTTTTTCCCACTGCAGGTGCAGAGTTTACACATAGCAATTAGCTGTGGAAAGCGGATGGAAAATGATCACGGACCCTCAAAATTCACACCAGTTACTCATGCTCTGAGCTGCTTCTGTATTTACTGCATGAACTCATCATCCAGATGGAGCCTTCAGGTAGGCTGCATCTCAGATAACATAGAATCATAGAATGGTTTAGGCTGGAGAGGACTTTAAGATAATCTAGCTCCAACCTCCCTGCCACAGGCAGTGGTGCCTCACACTAGACCATGCCACCCAAGACTCCATCCAAACTGGCCTTGAACACTGCCAGGGATGGGACATTTACCACTTCTTTAGGCAACCTGTTCTAGTGCCTCACCATTCTCACAGCAAAGAACTTCTTCCATATATCTAACCTGAACTTCCCCTGTTTCAGTCTGAACCCATCACTCCTTGTCCTACCACTCAGTCCCTGATGAAGGTCCCTCTCCAGCATCCTTGTAGTGCCCTTCAGACACTGGAAGCTGCTCTGAGGTCTCCACGCAGCTTCTCTTCTCCAGGCTGAACAGCCCCAACTTTCTCAGCCTGTCTACATATGAGAGGTGCTCGAGCCCCCTTATCATCCTCATGGCCTCCTCTGTACTTGCTCCAGCAGCTCCATGTCCCATAGGGACACTAATACAGGGTGAGTGGAGAGTGTCTTGAAGAAGCAATAAATCAAAAGGAGTTTCTTTGCCCTTTTCTTTCCTGTTTCATGCAAAAAATAAATCACAGTTTGTAAGTCACAAACAGCTCCTTGAGCTTTTTAAGCTTGGTTTTCTAAGAAAATTAGATCCAACAGGAGCCTGCCTGTTTCTCAGCTCACTTCTCCTCCCAGCCCAGACCTCTACACCATTTTAAACTTGCTTAAAATAAGCCAAGAATAAGAATTTACAAGTCTGTGTAACCTGGCAGTCAGTTCTGAAACCTTGTTCAAGTGCCTCCATTGAGGGCTCAGCTATTATGAAACAGAGACACTAACAACTGTTAACAAAATAAAAAGAAATAAACCTTTCAACTGGAACTTGAGGTTAAGGAAAATAAAGTTAGGAGAAAGTAGGCTCTGATATTTAGACTCCATACTCCAAGCACTGTGCTCTCTCTTGAGACATTTGTTAATTGACTTTGCATGTTAAAGGGGAGTAGCAATATCCTTGCTTGTAGACTTTTTTGAATTTGAAGTTGCACAGAATAACTAAATGCTCACCTTGATTAGTGATCCTTCGTCATGGGTCAATCCACCAGACTAAAGAATGATGTTCCAGTCCTCCCTGAACATAAGATTTTTCATAAACCTGAGGTTCCCTTTCATCCGTGGAGGGGACTGCTGAAGGAGAAAAGCCTTTCACCATTTCCTGAGCCTTTTCCTGTAATTCCTTATATTTCCCTGCAAGTCCTTGTGTGTTTAATGTTTGTTGGCTTCCTGCTCTCTATCCATCACTACCAGACTCTTGCTGAATACAATCTGGGTTCTTTTACCCACAGAACAGTGCTTTGATTGAATAGCTCCAGCTGCGTAACTGTGTGCTATAAATTACATGATACAATCTCACTGCCTTCTTGTTTTCAAATGCACTTAATGCAAATTACAATAGTAATAATCCAGGAGACAGATATTAAAGTTTTTTATACTGTCATTACACTTCTTTGGAGAACATTTCAGTGCTATCCACACAGGACTTCAATGCAGGAGCACTGCATTGTAGTATTGGATATGATCTCTCTTTGTTCTACCTGAACAGTTCTGGCTGGCATTAAAAATCTCCAAAATTGGAACTGAAGTGCTGAAAGTCCAGTGATGCTATAAGCAATCTGTTATTAACATGATGATTCCAATCTCAGTGGCAAGCACGGAGGAATTCACACAAAGGAAAGGAAAAAGCGATCCATTTCTAGGTGTAACAGCAGGACAGTACCACAAGGAGGAAAACTTGGATTAGTTTTCCTTATCCTTTCCTACTTTTCTCTTTGAGTCTATACCTCTAAACTATTCAAACTGCAAATAAATTTCCTCCTGTGGAAATCATGCCAGGATCTTCCACCAAGTAAAGTGGTCATGACACCAAGACTGTCAGAATTCAAGGAGCTCCATCCCTGGAAATGAATTCAAGGCCAGGTTGGACAGGGCTCTGAGCAATCTGATCTAGTTGAAGATGTCCCTGCTCATTGCAGGGGGTTGGAACTAGGTGAGCTTTAAGGTCCCTTCCAACAACTCACTTAAAGCTGTGTCTTCCCCTTTTCAGCCCATTACGTTCCTTAAGTCCTTTATTCTTTACTAGTAAGACTGTCATTGTGCAGCAAAAGGTGCAAGAGAATTGAGCCAGAGAAAGACCAAACAACTATAGAATACTGTAGGCCACCAGCTAAAGATTTGATCCAGTGACCAAGATTTGATCCAATGCAAAGACCATAATCAGTCCTGATGACTGTATCAATATACACCTTACCTCTCAGGAAGCAAGGATGCTTCAAAGTACCAAACTGCATCCTTAATGTTATTTGTGGTAAGTCTAAGCTACCAAAAGATATCCAAGTTAAATGATGTGAATCCTACTCTGACTTTCTCAACCCCTCCATTCTTGAGTCTCTCTACCCTTCCACTCATTAATTGTGCCCATGTAATCAATTGTAAACTCAGGTGTTTCTTCCTAGTGAGCGAAAAAAGACACAATAGTTTTCTCCAGATCTGGATCTAGTCAAACATGCCTTGAAAGCACTTCATAAATAAGAAAAAAGCTTTGATTTGACTTCAAGTCCTAAGGGAAACTGCTGAGTGATGAATTGAGGTAAAATGCACCCGGTAGCCGAGGGGTGCACTCCAAAATAAGCTAATTTCACATGGAAAACTGTGTCTCCATGTTGTCTAGAAACAGTCTTCTTGAAAAAGGGCCTGAGAATTTATACCTGAAAATCTAAGAGAGCATGCATTAAATGTTTCTCTCTACAATGCAAATGAGATCAAATGGACAATTGTCTTGAAATTATTAAGCACCCTGACCTCTTTTTCTGTAGCTAAGGATTGCCTTTTTGGTCTTAGAAAACATAAAGTTGAATCCTAGCATGTATTTAACCTTCACTTTGATTCATTTGCCGCTGGGGGGTGCATAGTGCAGTGCCTACTATTTGGCTTTAGTAAGCATATGAACTACTAAAGCTCATGGAGCAAGTAAGTTTTGCTTCCAGTTCCGGATGGGAATGAGACCAAAAATATCAAGCAGGGACCCAAAGGGCAAGTTCAGCTTGGAGATGAGTTCAGTAGGAAGTGATTCCAAGCTATAGTGCAATGTAAATGGGAAGATCTGGTTGCCAGTAAATAGAAGGTCTTAACATCTTCTGGCAGAGAGATGCAAGCACTCGCACCATGCAAGCACTCATAAAGACAAATGTAGAATTTAGGGGGCATGAGCACTGGGCTTATCAGGTGCTAGTTCACCACTTAGCACCAAGTTCATGTACATTTTCATCAGCATTAAGATCACAATAACATGTGAAAGGCTGCTGGAACGCATACAGAGAAAGAGACAATAGATGTACCACATGGTAGGCACAAGACACATGAGGCACAAGACGAAGACAGAGCCAGGCAAGAAGGGACTAAGACCACTTCTCTTACTAGTGCCAACATTCATCTTCAAAGGTGTCCAACCTGTTTCTAACTTGCCATTTTGTGTTTATTTCTCATCTTTTTTACATCCATATCTCTTCCCTTCATATTAACAAACATCTATATGGCCATTTGCTTTCACAAATGGTCCAGTGATGCAGGAAATTTGGACTTAGTTACCTTCTCCACAACAGTTGTCTTATAAAAATAGATAACCATTTAGAGGCCACCAGCTACTGATGACCACCAATAGATATTGAGACCTCTCTCTATATAATGGACATAGCATTTTCCCAGCTCCCAAAAGGACTATGAAGATCAATGCACGAGTTGAGCAATGTTGAGCATGCAACACAAGGGATGATTAGACACTGCCACTGTGGAGTTACAGAAGCTTTTAGACACTGCTTAAATTTTCTCTTCACCTGTAGAGCTCTTACCTTAAACTCCCTCATATTAACAAACCAAAGTCTATAGTCTAGACACAAAAATGAGTAAGAGTCTTCTGGATGCCCCATCATTGGAAGTGTTCGGGTCAGGTTGGATGGGGCTTTGAGCAACCTGATCTAGTGAAAAATGTCCCTGCTCATCGCAGGGGGGTTGTACTAGATGATCTTTAAAGATCATCCAACCAACCCAAACAATTCTATGACCAGAGACAACCCCTGATCACCTTGCCATAGATTTTATTTAAAACCCATGCAACCTTGCCCTGTCCCCAGGATAGTTCTACCAGTGGGAAACATGTTAAGAGCTACTTTTTATAGACACAAGTGTGATTATCTTGCTGTCAGCAGGTTCAGACACTACAGCAAGAAGAATGCAAGACACACCCTGGTTCACGCAACTAAACAGTGACAACACACTCAAGGAAGGCAATAAAACAGTTTGCATAACCAAGGCAGAACTGCCTCAGCCTTGCTTTTAATATCTCAGGTCATATTTACAAACTTACTATCAAAAAAGCATTCCTTTTCCAGGAATCTTCTGCTCCATAAGAACCAAGACAAGTGCATGGTCCTACACCTGG
>NW_009931055.1:0-7652 GCF_000696875.1 Nestor notabilis
TCCCCTGCGGAGCGGTGGCGGGGTCGCACCGCGCCCGCGCGGGGGACAGGGAGGGAGGCTGGCAGGGAGGGAGGCGTTTCGGGGGGGCCAAGGAGAGTATCTCTTAATCCTCGTGTTTGGCTCCTTGAGGGGCGTTATGCCGGGGCCGCAATGCTAAGACCGTGTTCAGGGTGTTTCTACATCGCTGAAATTCCGAGCTGAAATTCGCCCCTATAATCGGTTTAAATTTTCTTCCCGGCATTATTCTGACATACTCTCGTCTTGGAGGCGTACCTACATCGCCCCGAAACAGCGCGGGCACAAGGGGTCTTGTGCGGGATGTCCCCTTTCGCCGCGCCTTTCTGCGTGGGGTTGGAAATAACCGTGCGGCGAGGCTGGGACAAACCCGCGGCGGGGGGACCCCGGTGTGATGCTGGTGGTGGAACAAAGAGTTCAAGTTTGTTCCCATAGGAACAAACCCTATAGGATGGGGTTGCTGGTGAAGAAATGCGGGCGGTACGGTAATAAGGGAGTTGATTCAGTTGAAATTGCAAAAAGACCGAAATAGAGGAAGTAATTAATTTAGGACTTGCGTCATTGGAGATTGTTGTTATGTTTTAAAAATAGGCAGAGGGCTTATTATGAAATGATTAATGTAACATATATGATCCTGATCTGTTACTTTCCTTTGAAAAAAAAATTTGGGGGAGACTCAAGGAGAGCTCCTGCGAGTGAAATTACCCATAGATCTTTATTTCTAGCTTCACGTAGGTTCTAAGTGTGTAGCATTGTCCAGCAAAGTGTAGGGGTTAAAAATCGGAGGGTTTAAGGTATGAAAA
This sequence comes from Nestor notabilis, assembly GCF_000696875.1. Taxonomy (NCBI): domain Eukaryota; kingdom Metazoa; phylum Chordata; class Aves; order Psittaciformes; family Psittacidae; genus Nestor; species Nestor notabilis. Next base: position 819 of record NW_009931055.1, read on the forward strand.
TCTATAGCTGAACAATTCTGAGGATGCACAGTACCAGAAATCTTGCAACCCATGCGCCGCGGCTCAGATGTTTAGAGGAATGACAGAGATACCAAAAAAGGCATCGTAATACTCTGTACAATTCCAGGAGCAGAATTTTCTCCTTCCCTACAGAAAAGGAAAGCGCATTTCTGGAAGCAAGAAGTGACAGATGTGGCATCTCAGCAGCTGGCTAAACATAAAAGCATGTATCAGCAGGTGATTACTGATGCAAGGATTTATTTTTAAAGTGTCTTGTACTGAAAGGGTCCAGCCTTTTTTAGTGTTAGCATTGAGATTTACTTTAGTTCTGTGGCATGTTAAAAATAGCCTTTCAGCAGAGGCTTTCAGAAAAGTAAGAGAAAGCTCCTATGGTCAAGGCACTCCTTGCTTTGAACATTTGTTTTTTATTACAGGATGCAGAGGAGAGGAGCTGAGCAGTTTTTTTTGGTAGGATAGTACTGAAAGGAATGATTTTCCCTGGCCTCAGCATAAGCCAGTGGGATCTGGGAAGGAAACAATGGAGCCTATCTCCTCCTTAGATTGAAGATAATCACAGTTACTCTTCTCTCAGGATCACCTTGTGCATCCACAGAAGTGAAATCAGGCTGCAGAAAATACCTCTGTGGTTTTGCCTCTCTTCTGTGCTACGCAGAGCCAGCCAGAATGACCAGGAGGTGGCCTGGGTGAATTTTGGAAGCGAAAGAGATGGATATCACCTAAGAGTCAGCCCAGAGCAACACTTCCCCTGAGGCAGTGTGGCTCTGCACCGTCCCTGTTTGACTGCTGTGGCTACATGTCACATTGACTTCAAAGAGGCATCTAAAACTGTTCCAAACCACTTATATCAGCTTTACTGTAACCAAAGAAAGCCATGGTTCATGGCAAAACATGTTTTGCTCTCAGCTTTTTGTAATTAGGTATGCTGCTTTGGTTTATAGTCTTCTAAGCTCCATGACTTCTTATAGAAGAAATTCTGGTCCTTTGCCCAAGTCTTGAGAAACAGTTTGGGGTAGAAGGGAATTGGCATTTAAAAACAAATTTCCCTCTCTATGCAGAATTTGCCATCAAGTTCTTCACTTCTTGCCAGTGAGGCTGTGGTCCAGGGGCTCAGTGATGCACTCTGACCAGTTCTTTCTCTTCATCCTCACCCTCATTGACAGAATTGCTGTGGATCATGTCATCTGGTGCCCATTTTGGCCTTTCATAATGATGTAAAACACCATAGGCTTTCACCTTCCTGCACAATTAAGGCAGAGTAAATATGTTTCTCAAGATCTGAACCATACTGAGGAGAACTGGCTGCCTCTCCTTCCCACAGTGGTAAAACTGAGCTAATTGGGTGGTCAGTGCCTAACAGATGCCACGCTGTAGAGATGCAGTATCCTTATGGGTACAAGGCTTACAGGGGCGGCAATCAGCTGGAGGTGTATCTCTGGGCGGGTGGTTTGGCTTTTGTGTGACAGCAAACTGAATTTCCCAAACAAACTCAAGTCTGAGCTTAAATGGGGATGTGTGGAGGATTGTATCCAGGTGTTGCATGGAGGGCTGTTTCTAAATGATTTCCTTTCACTGCAAAACAGACTAGTTGGTAGCCAGTGGAAGCAGCTTAGCTGGTGCTGATGGCTGTGTCTGGGTAGAGCAATGAGAGCAGATTCGAAGCACCACTTATGCAGGGGAGGGTTTTGTGTGAAGCAGGATAGCAGAATGAGGTGCAGCTACAGAGTACAAGCCCAGGTAAAGTTCAGGCTGAAGAAGAGATCTACTTCTAGTGCTATATTAAATAAGAAAGATTTTTGGATGAGAGTCATGAAGATAAGCATTGCTTAGGATATTTTATAATGTTCTGTATTTACGTTCATAATATTATCAGTCAAAGATATTGAGCCAGCCTGGTGACTGCCAGGCAGATGAGTGTAACAGGAGCAGCTGGAGCTGCCTGACAAGAAGACTAGGTTCCTTATTGTTTATGGGTTAAATTAAGATGCAGTAAAGCTTCAGAAAACACACTACCAAGATAAAAATAAGATCATTACAAATAGATGGAGTTGGCCAGGGTGGCAAGATATATTTATACTTTTACTGGGGTTTCATTTTCATGAGTCAGGTTTGTCTTATGGTTCTGCCACTAGTTAAGTCCACAAGAACACAGCTGTTAATTTTTGTACACAACTGTGAGTTTTCTTTCTTTTGAGAGGTTAGTGAACTGTTAAATGTGATTTGCTCCTTTTTGGTTGTTTTGTTTTCTTTTCTTGAAGTGGGGGAGAGAAGCCATTTACAGGCTGAGCATACATTGGAGTATCACATTTTAATACCCAAAGCTCTGACAATGAGAAAGTAATAGTTGAGTACTAAAATTGTATCTTCATGTCCACAGTAGATTTTTATGTGAGACTATTTTACTGAAATGCATGTTTAGCAAAAGTAATTTGAAATACTGTTATACTTATCTTTGAAATTATATAAGTTATGCAATACTCTTACAACTTGATGACTAGTATCTCCCGAATGCCAGGGAGCCACATGAAGAGTTTCAACCCCCACTATGTGTGGGAGAACAAGATGCAACTTAACTATGTAAATGTTGCGTCAATGTTGTTTACTTACACTGAATAATAGAAGAAAGCTCTCCAGGTCTGATACACTGCTTTGATTTCTATCATAAAGGTCAACAGGGAATAAGCTAGATAAGAAATTAAATGGGCTGATATGGTGAGTTATTGTGCTAAGGCTCACTCTGAATGAGCTATGTGAACTTTTCAGTGGTTATGTGTAAACAGCAGCTGACCTTCTGTAGAGATACAAGTGCTGATGACAAGCTGTGGTCACTGAAACTAGGTATGACTTGCTTAGTCAGGTCTGCAAACTCGTTTAGATTTTTTTTTTTTTTTGTCCCCCCAAACGATCTGTAGAGAACTTTCTAAAAATAAATACTTGTTGATGTCTTTGCTTTCAAATATCAGATGTTTCAAGCCTGGTTCTCACTGGTTTGCTCTAAAAAAATTATGTTTTTCTGAATATTCATGTTGTGCCTTAAACAAAGGAAATGGGTGTTAAGTCTTCATTCTGAATGATTTTTTCATGTTAGAATATTAGACACTACCATGAAAATAGTAATTAAAAGTAAACTGTTAGTCTGAAAAGATATATAGATTTATTTTTTTGTTGTTGTTGACTTTTTAAAAAGTCTGTACAGTATAACAGTAAAGTCAAGCAAACCCAAAAACCTAAGGCCTGTTATGCTGGCAAAAGCAAGTATCCACAATTTGGAAAATGCCTGTAGAAAACAGTGATACATATATATATAGGTGCATTATGGTCACATTGTATCTCATAGCTCTTCTGCCTCAAACAGTGTGTGAGGTGAATGAAGTGAGAAGTAACAAAAAGAGACTATCTGTTTGAAATTCTGGGCTAAAGCTGAAGATTCTGCTCTGTCATAGTCCTTTCGGTAGCACTGGGCAACACTGTAGCGCAGATGGTAAAGGGACCAAACAGTGGTTGCACAGGCAATATAATCTTGGGATTTCCTAACTTTGCATTCTTGGACTTTGCAACCTTACTGTTCTGCATATGATATTTCTAATGATGGGGTTCAGACTTCTCGGTGATGCTCTGCAAGCAAGATCAAAGGTGCTTTGCTGCCACCACAGTCAGCATCTATGAAACATTTCTCCAAAGAGGTTGTGAAACTAGCTTTCTAGTCGGCAGAGCTCTCTGTCATGATCTTCACAAGGAGAAACCCTGATACCTGTAAGAGTATGAGTAATATTGTTTCAGATCTTCAGGAGGAAGCAAAGAAGAGGCAGGAAGGAGATGGTAGACAAGACTTGAGCCTTAAGCCCTTTGTGAAGAAGAGGCTGATGGATCTTGTTGCTTTGATAAACACTTCCTTTGTTTCTCCTATTCCAGTAAAGCTCCTTACCGACTTTTCAGAAGATGGTTTTCTCCCACTATATGACTGGGTGAACTCATGTCATAGACAGTTTTCTGTTTGTTTGCTTTTTTCTAGTGCTTGAGTACTGCACTAGTACCAAGTGATGTACAGGAACAAAATGCTGATGCTGCTGGAGATCCTCCCCTTCGCCAGTTTTCTTCCTTGCCTTTTTTTATTCCTTTATTTTATTTGTATTGTCATGATGTGTCTGGCAACAGTAATGGATTCTTCTTATTGGAAAGCTTTCCAATTTTACCAAAATCAATACTTAAGTAATCTAGAACCTTCAAAAAAAAAAAAAAAAAAAAAAAAGAAAAAAAAAAAAGAAAAGAAAAAAAGAAAAAAATCCTTGTGATACCAGAGCAATTTTTGAATGTTCCTTGTCATTGCAGAACTTACAAAATCTAACCTTCTCAATTGTACTGAGATCCTGCAGTCAGCAACAAGTTCAATTTTTTCTTCCTTCTGTGTATATCTCCAGTTCTAGTTAAGTAAAGCCTAAATTGTATGTCTTTACATATATCATTTCTATGAAGATTTAAGTATTTTCTAGAAACCTCTAACGTTACCTTTTTTTTTTTTTTGCCTCAGTTAATATGATTCAGTGTATACTTTGATTTAGTTTGACTTTAATTCTGTTTATTCATGAAATTAGTTAAATTAGATCTGAAACTCATGCAAAGATTAGTCCAAGATGTTGTGGAGCATAAGGTGAGGGTTTTGGTTTGCTTCTTCTCTCCCCTTTTCTATTCTTGAAATGCACGCCATAAATATCCTGTCTTTCGTGTGACAGACCACCATTAAGGAACAGCATCTTGTTCAGGCAATCTTGCCACTGCTTTTAATAATGAATTCTATTGGGGCATGGTCATCAGTATTACTTTTCACTCTTCATTTTTTGGGTTATTTCATAAACTGTCTTTTGAGAACTAAAGCACAGTTTAGGTTTGGTTAAAATTTTATCTCTGGAGAATGGCTAGGCTAATCTCAATGTTCAGATTTCAAATGATAGCTTCATCAATTTTAATTTTACGGGCTTCTTGTCATTTAAAGCATTTATTGGTGCTTTGAGGGTACACATTTCTGTAACCACGAAGGATAAAACCAAGAGCATCTCTGATACTAAAAGCTGCGCGGTCTTTGGCATATTGCTTCTTTTAAGGATACATGGCTCCTATGCATCTATGCTTCTGTGTTAGTGGTTAACCCAATTTAAGGAAGACTTGAACAGTAAGAGAGCTACATGGTGAGTGAAGTGGGGGCAAGGAAAGAATAGTGCCATTGATTGTCCTGCATGTCAGATGCAGCTCACATCTTCATGCTCCAGACTGAAAAGATTACTGCTCTTCGTCAAGTTTAAGCTGGTTCTTTGCTTGCTCATGGCTCTCTAGCAGATGACCTTGGAAGAGTAACCACAGTTCATAGGAGGGTAAGACGCAATGTATCCAGGGGTCTTTTCTATTTGGCTATTTAAAAACCAGATGGGAATATGGAAGTAAAGAATGGAGCAGTGTGTCCATGCGCAAGCTATATATATGGCATATGGAATTCTATTTCGCTTCAGTCCAAACACTTAGAGTGGAAAGGTGAAACAGAAAGGAGGTGATGCTCGCAGCAGTTACAGTTCTGTTGCAAAGCAAACAGTATTCCCTGCAGCTAAAGATGCAAAAACTGAAGAACAGTCTTCAATGAGATTTTGTTGTTGGAATTTTATGTCTGCATAATTCCTAATATATCAGATGCCTGGCTTGTGACTGGGGCTTCTGATGTTTCTGTATAGTAACACATTGCACAGGTTGATTATCTTGCCTAGAAGTAAATTATAAAATCTAGTTAGTTTGAAGAAAACCTGAAATGAAAAGATTGGATTGTTAATGTGATCATAACTGCTCTAACTTGTTTCTTATTAATGATGTGTAAAGTAATTAATGGTACAGAGAAACTGACTGAATAGAAAATCTATTGTTAGGAACAAGATAATGGACTGAGCAGACCAGTAATTTGTATGGCAGCCGCTCTGTTGCTGTATGCCACTTCCCCACTTGCATGATATGATTTTAGCAGGGAGGGAGGCTGTAGTTCTTCTGGTTTTGTCTGTATGCACCATCAGGTCAACAGCAAAAACAACAAAGCCATCCATTTTATGGCAGCTTTCTTAAAAATACATATTTCTAGCCCCAAAGAAGAAAAGTTGCACGAGTTCAAGTAGGTTAGGAATCTGTAGGAGTTCCTAAAGGAATTTGTGAGGGCAAAAATAAAACCTACCTCTCCAAATGAAAGCGATGGACAATCGAGTAGTTTATGCTGCAGACAGCTTTTAGATTTTTGTCTGAGAATTATTTCCACTTTTAGCTGCAGTAGTTATTTTACCTTCAGACTATAAGGGTGCCTCTACTTTGGCAGAGGAATATACATTACAAATAAGGTATTTTGTGTCATGGTGTAACAGTTGGATTGCTGGGATATGCTCTGACAACCTTGTAGAAGGAAGAGATGGGAGTAGCATCTAATGAAGCAACTACAGAGAAGTTGTAAACTTTGTGACACTGCCTTTGGTAAGAACAGTATATCCATTGAAATGTAAATCTTTAAATGTATTCAGGTGATCTCTGAAAATACAAAGATATAATCTGCATAAACCCAAAGAATCTATAAAGAAAGAAGCAGGCTTCAATGCCCAAATGAGCAATTTAAACATGAAAACTCCTGTTGCTAAATTCCAGCTAATTTTCCTGCACCAAACCTTCGTATGTGTCTATCTCCCTTGCATCCTCACATCAATCCCTTCTCCCACTGTCCTCCATCTGCTGGTTCCACATCCCTAGTTCTTATGCAGAGGTTCCGTTCTTCCTCTGGATTTGGATTGATGGTTATTCCTT
>NW_009931055.1:7683-42190 GCF_000696875.1 Nestor notabilis
TGGAGATAGAGCAATGTAAGCAGGAGGAGTGGTATTTTTAGTAGAGAGAGGGTTTTGGAAGCCTTTCACTGGCAGACACTAAGCTACCGAATCTTGCAAAAATGATATAATGCTGTAAAATTGACTGTCCGGGTAATTCATGATGACAGGAAAAGATACATTCCCAGATCCAAGTTTGAATGTCAGGACTAGCTTTAAAAGTACAACAGTGCCAGAACATTTTAGCAAGGCTGTGGATTTTGATGGGTGCTGTAATGCATAAGAGTAAAGGACATTACATTAGAGCAAGAGAAACAGTTTTAAAAGCCTCAGTTAAAATATTCCCACCTCTTTCTAATCCTACCACTAAACAAACATATACAGATTGCTGCAGATAAAGGGTAGAAAATGTTGGCTTGAATGACAAAGTCTGAAGTTTATAAAACTCTGAAAATGAGCTTTAAAACTGAAGCTTCCAAGACATCTGAAGGGTAGGTGAACATGTTAAAAAGACATTATCTAAGAAATGGTGTCTATTCTTTCTATAATAAACAGTGTGGTATCTGCGGAAGTAGAAGCAGCTGTCTGCGTGTGTGTCTGTAAATTCAAGATCCTTGTCTGAAACAGTACCAGGTAATTTTTCAGGTACTCTGATTCAGTGTGTTCTTTCAGTCGTCTGGTGAGGTAGCTGTCAGTAGTCACTGGGCTTTCTGAATTTCAAAGTCTGTAGTCTTGGGTCAATATCCTCAAAGTACAAACGTAGTCCCAAAGTCAAGTTTTACAGCCGTAACAATATATAGGAGATGTGGCTTGAAAAGAAATAGAGTATTGTCAAATTAAAGAACTATCTCAATTTCTCTTCAGTAAAAATGAATGAAGCCACATGTTCTTTTTTTTTTTTTTTTTCAATGTGCTTTTCTTCAAAACTGGGTATCTGAAGTTGGACACTGGATTGTGCTCAGTCATGGATTTGAGGTACCCTTGTTAGAAAGTTGTACTTCAGAATGTTTAGTTTTCATTGTGAATAGGCTAGGTTGCTGTGAAATGTGTGCCCTTCTGCTTGCACAGTGTCAGATAAGAAACAGCTTTTAAGGCTTGCAGATCTCAAACTGTTCATGGCAATTGACAGGAAAGAATTTATTCAGTTCTCCATGCAGGATTTGAAGCACTGTCAAACATAGATATCTACCTTTTTTTTTTTTATTTTTCTACTTTGTGCTGAAAGTCAAGAACTTTCCAAACACAACAGTTTGGATGAGAGCTCTATTTCGATTACTTCCAGGAGATTTGCCCTTTCACCCTTCATAATCATCTTAACGGCCAAAAAAACCCACAATCTGTGGACAAAAAGGCTCTAAAAATTTAGACTTTGCCTAGATAAAAATGCTTTACAAAATCTTAAATTTTTTAGAGAAATGTTATGTACTTAGGGAAAAATACTGTTCATATCTTGAGTGATAAAGCTAGAACAGATCATTGGGAACCTATCCATGACAAGCTGTAGGCATTTCCTCAATCCTGACCCAGTTCTGTGTCAATGAGACTCCTGGCTCTGCCTGAATTGTTTGAATTAGCCAATGGACAGAGTTTAGATTTCTTTCTTTATTTTAAAATAAAAATCCAAACAATAGAGAACTCACCACAGGCCTTGGTAAGTTGCTCTTGCTGGTGCATTTTCTTTCTTTACTTTGCTTTTTTCTACCTTCAGACTAGCAAACATAAGTGACAGTAAGAGTCTTGTGGTTTTTCTGAAACCTTCTTTGTTTTATGGCATCTTCCCAGAATTGTGGCTACTGGGACTGGACATGGCAATGGCCAAATACAGAAGACTGATCCTTCCCCTTCCCTTGTCAGTACCTTCTTATGCAGTGGAGAATTGCAGTAACCCCTTGTGACTACAGCACAAGAGGATGAGGGTCAACTGATTATCTCTTTTGACCTACAGAACTCTTATCACTGTTTCTGAGCATAATCTTACGTCCTTAAAGTGGGGCCTATGTGATTTAGTCTTAAATTTTAATCTTGAATGCATGACTTGAGTTTTAACAGTAGCCAAAGTGGCTTGCTGATGTTCAGATATCAGCTTATTGTGGTTTAACCTGGCAGGTAGCTAAACACAGTGCACCCTGTAGGATAGGGGAAAGAATTGGGAAGAAAAGGTAAAATTTCGTGGGTTGAGATACAGACAGTTTAATAGGACATGAAGTTAAGTGAAAATAATGATGATAAAAGAATTAAAACATACAGAACAAGTGATGCACAATGCAATTGCTCACCACTCACTGACTCATGGCCAGCCAGTTCTGAGCAGTTGTCCCTGGCCAGCTTTCCCCTTAGTTATATATTGAGCATATAACGTTCTAGGGTATGGAATATACCTTTGGCCAGTTGGGTCCTGGTTGTGTCTCCTCCCAGCTTCTTGTGTCCTCCATCCTACTCACTGGTGGGGTGGTGTGAGAAGCTGAAAGGTCCTTGACTTAGGGTAAACCCTGCCTAGCAACAACTGAAACACTGGTGTGTTAGCAATATTATTCTCAGCCTGAATCTAAAATACAGCACTGTACCAGCTATGAGAAAGAAAGCTGACTCTATCCCAATCAAATCCAGTACATAGATAATCAAGATCACTCTTTTCCTTTCATTTCTGTTATCTACCTGTTAAATTTCCACTCCTTCCCCTGATTGCCAGTCTTGTGGTATAGGTCATATTAGGATAATTCTCCAACTGAAATTGATGAATTGAAGGCAAAAAGTTTAAAAGTACCCCACTGGCAATACAGGTTGAAAGTCCTGTTGAACAGAAAGCTCACATGAGCCCTAGGAAGCCCATGGAAAAAATGCCACAACTTCTGTTTGTCACACCAGTTTAACTTGGGAGTGACACTGCCTTTTATGTCATACAAACGGAGAGAAATCAGGCATATTAAGATGGTATATAAGAAGTCATAATTGATCTAGTCTGAGATCCCATGACAAGAAAAAGGAATATTCTTTTGACTTTGAGTGCGTGTGCAGGGCAGAAGAGGAGTTGTGTATATTGGGTGCTATACAAACCTATCCCTCTATTGCAGTTGTACCAGTTCTGTTGTCTGTTTAAGTAAAGCAAGCGTCCTGATACTATGCTCAGTAGTTAGTGTCAAGTAATTACACTGATTTAACTACTAGAGGGAGAGAGAGAGAGAGAGAAAGATGGATTAAGTGACTCAAAAAGTGACTGACTCAAACAGTTAATCTTGGTTGCTTTTTAAACTATGGGAATAGTGTCACTAGTTGCTGTCAACTGCTACGGTGTCTCAACATGTTACTTTTGTTTCATTGCTTGAATTGTTACATTTTGTTTCTTGCTTGACAAAGGAGCAAATGGCTTTTTCCAGGTACTTAGTAACTGACAGCCTTTCAATGGAATGCCCAAAAAGATCATTTAAGTGTCTGGAAAAACACCTAAGAAAAAAAATAATCTGTATCTTTTCCTGCATAATAAAGGTGACTAGCAAGAGATATGAAGGGAGTTTCATTATTTGTTAGGCTTAATCAAGTTCTAAACCAGCACTCAGTCTTGCTGGATAGAAAGTCATGGGGAATGTGACAGCCAAACATAAGGCAGATGAAGGTTCACTCTGGATTTTTCAGGTATTCACAATATTTTTGGTTCTAAAATTGAGATTTCACTTTAAGATATGATTCTCTTTAGGCCTATGTTGGCACCTTGGGTGAAACTTCCTGCCTTGTTTCAGATAGTCTGAAACATTCACTGTAGGAGGTGTGAACTTTCTTCAGCAGCAGCTACTAACTGTTAAGAGTGACTATTAAAAGTTAACTGTTCTACTGCAAGCTGCTAATGTGTTGTGTTTGAAGAGTTTTGGTTTACTGATCAGGTGCAAAGTTTCTTTCTTCTCACTGTTTTTAGAGCCTTTCTTCCCCTGCTAAATTGCCTCTGCCTTTCCACTTTTGTGCTCTAAGGTGAATGGATTATGGTCTTTTTGGGAATGGCAAGATCTTAACAGCAGTGCTTGTGGTGGGATTTTTGTTTTAAGAAAATATGTATCTTTAATTATTGTAGGATAACCCATATTTAGTGTTCTGTGTTCTGAGAGGACTTAAAACAACAACAATAAAATCCCACTTTCCCCAAAGGATGTGGTTTAACTTAAGAAGCATAGGACTACAACAGTTAGGGTGTTGATGAACTATTTCTAACATGGATCTTTGTAGCTGTTGGTGAAAAATTTAATAATTTCCTCCAGTAAGGATTTCTTTGGGCTCCTTCCTTAGAGCTGAAGTATGCTGCTCCACTGCTTCTGCAGCCAGAAGGAGCATACATCTGCCGAATCCAGGTAGCACCCACGTACACAGAAAAAGAAGGAATGTCAGTTTGGTAATATCATCCTTCTAGAAGTTACATGCCTTTTTCTGGGACTGTGTTCAGAGTATTTTTGCTACGATATTTCTATTCCGTCCCATGTGTGCCATACCCAGAGAGTCTGTGCAAGAGGCCTTGTGTTATCCAATCATTTTGTCCTGTTCAGTACTGAAGCAGCAATACTGAGATATTGATGCCCTCCTCAGATGCAAGTTCCCTCTTAAATTTCTTGACTGTGCTCTCTCTTTGGCCATGTGCTCTTCTGTAATTTTGAGAACTAAAGTGTATTCTACAGAGGTTATCTCTGTTAAAAGAAATGTTATGGACTTTTACAAGAGAAGAGAGCACCACACTGTGCCTTAAATTAATGCAATCCTGATGCATTGTTCCAGTATTATATGGGGGATGTTTTCTTTTTTCTGGGTATGGTTTGGATATGCACTCAGAACAACGAAATTGATCTTGGGTTCTGCTCTGCTTGCTACATGAAGATGATGAATACCTGGCCACTTAGTTGTGGCTTGGATTCTGACTGTCATTACATTAGTTTTGCTTGTTGGTGGTTTGTTTGTGGGTTGGTTTTGTGTGGGTGGTGTTGGTTTTTTTTGTTGGTTTTTTTTTTGTTTTGTTTTGTTGTAGTTGTTGGGGTTTTTTGTTTGGCTTTTGGGTGGGGTAAGTGGGGGTTCTCTAGTGGAGCAGTTTCTTGTCACCACTGCAGCTGTCTGTCCTGGGCTCTACAACATGTCACCTTTTCTTAAACTTCTGAAGGATGGTAAACCACACTAACACATATCATTCCTCCCATGACTTGAATTCTGACTCCCTGGAGCTTGCAAGAACCATTAGAAATTTGCTTTAAATAGCCTTCTGTAAAGGCAGAAGTTCATCTTACCTTGCACCATCCTTATTAAAGGATTAAGTAAATAAATGTGCCCTTTACACAGGAAAACAGGTCCCCGAGTTCTGTTCTTTTATTTTTCTGCCTACATGCCACTGCTTTCCATACCAGAACAATTTGCAGCATGTGGCAAGAGCTTGTTCTTGGTCACCATGGAGGTGCATCCATGCCCAAAGGGATTGCTGCATCTCATTTCTGTGCTGTTACAGCTGTATAAATAAGATGTGATGACCAAACAGAGTTGTAACAGTCTAGCAGCAAATGTCACAATGCAATGTAAGGCCTTGGTATATTTGTGCTCTGTTTCAGAGCTAGCTTCTCTCAACTCTGAAGTATTTAGTGCAACCTAGATAAAATGCAGGCTCAGTATTTTTAGCTGGTGTTGGTTTAGTCAGAGCTAAATGTAACTTTTGCCTTGTGCTGGTGGTTGCTTCTCTTACCTGTCTTCCAGTACGCTGTGTCATGTGAGGGGCAAAATGTCTGTGATTTCTGTGTAATAAGGTGAGGCATTACTAAAAAGCCAGACTGTTGTTAAATTTGAGTTGAATTTGGCTTTCAGACAGCTTGTGTAGGTCTCAACATCCTGGGAGTGGAGTGCTACTGCTGATCAGTCTTAATTCTATGGGCAATGGATTTGGCAATGGATTATATATTTAATGGTCAGCTTCAGGAGATCAAAGGGAGAGAGATCCCCTGTCTGAGACAGCATAAGAAAAACAGTGACTGGTGCTGAGCAGCATGTTTAGCGGTTAGTTGGCATTTGTAAAGAGGGAGTGAAAGTGACCTGCAAATTCAGGGCTGTGCTGATGGGATAGGTGGGAGGGTTATGAGTTGGACTTGATGATGTTAAAGGTCTTTCCAACCTAAGTCATTCTATTTGGCCTGAGGGCTTCAGAGAGGTGCAGAAAGGTGTTGTCATGTGTTACCTAACATCTAGACTAGTCTCTGTTGAAATGTCTGATTAATTTGGGGGTTTTCCTTAATGTGTGTTTTGGGACAAATTAAATGTGACCAACATCCCAACAAAGATGTGAAATTTGTTTTCTGCTGAAGAACTCTTCATACAAACGAACACCGATTTGCCATCATTATGCACATGCTTCTCTCGGGCTGCCTGACAGGAATGAACACTGAGACAGAAATTGTCTCTTGTGGTGCTTTTCTTATAAGGTGACAGCCACTTAGGCCCAGCTTATGCTTTGGCTTCTGTGTGTTTTCTTTTACAGTCTTTCTGGGAGGGCACTTGTTGTTTTATAGCAGCCTGAGTCTGCGGTGATCCTCTTCCAAAGGGCCATGTAGCTTGTATTTCTTTAGATACTTACTAGCTATTGGATAGTGCCCTCTCTCTCCCAACATCTCCACCAAGGATTTATAGTGTTTTAAGGTGTGTGAGAGGATTTGTTCAGGTAGGAGAACTCGTAATAAAAAGTTGTAACTTGTTTCTTGCAACAAAGGCAAGTTGTTGTTTTGGCTGAGTAGGTATTACATCAGTGTATTTGTCAGTGTCAATTTATGCCAGGTTTTAAATAGGATACTCTGCAATGAGTTTGTTTTCTGGTAGTCTGTAATCCTTTCAGGCTAGCTAACATTAACGAGTGGCAGCATTACTGTGGCTGGTTTTCTTTTGATCATGCACAGCTCCAGTCAGGAAATGGGTGAGGAGCATGAGTCATGATTACATTACCCTAATGTGACTGCCTACTAGAAGTTTTTTTTTTGCCGCCAATACACTTTCCCTTGGCGCTACTTCTGAAAACAGAATGTCCATTTTGGAGCACTTTGAAATATTGACCTTTAAACAGAGGGTTTTATGTTCTCTTACAGTCTCAAGGCAAAGTTCTAAGCAGGATCCCCTGCAGAGTGCAGAGAGAACATGGATGTCTGCAAAATGCTTTTCCAGAAAGCTGCAAAGGACAGGACTCGACTTGCAGTACATTAGGGCTGTTTGGGTTCATTGGATAAAGTGTGTTTCCCTGACCCATTTAATTATCGTCATGTTGTCTGCACATGCAGGCTTGAGATCCAGTCTTTTCTATGTACAGATGCTGTCATCTCATAATTTGGCTTAAGCTGTGTCTTAGTGCTGTATTTATCTTTTGAAACATGGCTGCAGTAATGGGAAGATAGGTGCTGAGTACTGGCTGAGGTGAAACCCTGCGTGTTGAGAAGGTAGCTTTAGTGGGATTTGAGACAGCAGTATTTCAGACAGTTTAATTAAATACATGGGCTTTAGAGGTTGAAAGACACATCAGCTGCTAATCAGCAAACTAGCTTTAGTGCTGAATTGCCACTGTGCCACTGAATATTCAGATAGTATACCTTTGTACAAGTGCCGAGAATATTAATTTCTTTCAAATTAAACTGATTAACTCTGCCTGGTTTTAAGGGCATTATGTGAAATGCAACTCTTGGCACAAAGAGCGAATGCACTCTGATGCTACTTGATGTATTCCAGAAAAAAGAAGTCTGATAATTTAGTACAATCAACCCAAGTTACAAAACCTCTCTGTCTGTGGCAGACAGCTCTCAGGAGGAAGTGAGGACCCCAACACTGCTGTCCAGGCTGATGTGTCCCTATCAGCTGGGGCATGTTGCAGGTGTTGCTGACATACTGCAGAGCAGAGCCAGAATATGGCATGTCTGTCAATTGTCACTTATTCCTCCAGATTCTTGCTTCTCCTCAAATGGTGACTTGAAATAGTGGAGTTTTGTTAGGACTATAGTATAAACTCATAGTGAAGACTGATTTCTATTTTTTTCCTTTGTTTCAGATAAGGGTGATAAAACAGTTACTTTAGTTTTATTGACAATCTGCTTTGAATTGCATATAGATAACAAAATTTGTTAGTCTATGATTTCAACCCTATTCCTTAAAGAGGGCGTGAGTTGGGCCCCAAGAAAAAGAAATTAATTGAAGATTTTTGTAATCCATTGAAGAATTTCCTTTCTTCTGTCTACCCCACCCCCATGCTCATTGATCTCATGTGGATGACCATTCAACTCTGGGAAGGAGGCAGAACTGCTCTGTTGAGCAGAGGATTCATCCTTTTTCCTATGTAATAAAACAAGTCCTGTGCAGCTTTCTGTTTTTCTGTAGCTTTGTACCTCTACGTCGTCGTTAACCTTTGCATATAGATGGTTCTCTGCCCTTCAGGTTTGCTTTAAAACTAATTTATCAGGCACTTCAAGATGGTAAATACTTACTTCAAGTGAAACGCTTTGAGAATTGAATAATAGGAGAACTGGTGATTACAATGCCTATGACACTTGTGTGTTTCTAGGAGATGATAAAGAATATTTAACTTGGAGATGAAGGGTATTTGAGAATTGGAGGTGGGGAGTCCAGGGTAGGGTGGCTGGTGGGTTTTTTTGTTGTTTTTTTAAACTAGTACCTTGCAAGATGCTTTTATTTTAGATTGCCTTTTCTTAGGAGCTGCCAGTTAAGGACATGTTAAGCTAGGGATCCTTTAAAAAAATAGCAATAACATCTTAACTGTAGTTGGAAAAAATTAATTTCAAATTGACAGCAGCCTTGGGAACCCTGAGGCTAGTGGAGCTACCAAGCCATTTTTGCATTATAGTGAATAAAATCTGGATGCAATTCCATGGACAGTTTTTCTTGTGGGAGAGTTGGTTAAGAATTGCCCACCACTTCTGCCAAAACTCCTTGCTCTGACTGATGTTTTGGAAGATGGCTGAGCTATTCAAATTACAAGCTGCACCTGAAAGTAGCAGTCTCGCTCCTAGCCTTGTGGTTTTACACCCTTTTCCCAGTTAGTTTTCACCTGCTCCTTTGTGCTGAACTGGCTTATAAGGGGTCAAGTGTGTGCACACAGTACGGGGAGAAGGGGAGAATGCCTTTCTGACAGTAGTTATGTTGGGCTTGAAGTCTCTTGAAGCATTGCCATCAGTCACACTGCAGCTGTTGGTAAGCCTTTACTGTAAACTGAGTCATTGGGGAGAAATGTTGCTGTGACTGGTTTGCCATGTGGCTTGTAGGTCTGCTGGCCCATGGAGGATACAAGGAACTGCAGTGCAGAACTGGGAACCAGCAGTGAGGAGTGAGGAATCTAGGGTGGGAACTTCTTAAACCAGCTTTGAGAGCAGAGCTGGGTTGGGGAACTACACCCTCTGTGTCAAAAGAGAAAGCCATCTATGCTAACCTGCTCAGAATTACAAAGGGTGTGGATTCATAATCCACTTAAACTGATATGAGCACTGGCTGACATCAAAAGGGGCATTACTGCCTGCCTCAATCCACATCTTCCCAAGTTCTTCCACATGGCAATACCAGCACTTAGGTGAACATGCCTTGAACTTGGTCAGGCAGCTGCTTTGGCTGAAAACTGTTCCTTTCTTCTTCAGTAGTTGAGACTTCAACCAGAGCAGTTACCCAGTCTTTTAGGTGGCGTATAGTCAGGTTATAGGTTGGTTTGTTTAGGGCTTTCCTCCACCCCATTTTTTAATGGTTTTCCTTTGGCCTAAGAAAATAGATGGGCATGTTTTTAAGCCTCTCCATCTTGTAGTTTATACGTTTATAGTCACCAGCTATTTGCTCATCTGGTCTGCTGGCTTTGTAGGAGGAAATGTGTGACACTGCTTCACTGCACAGTCTGACATAGCATAACCTCACTTTCACTGCTGCATTTGTTAAGGTCTCAGACTTTGTACTGACATGTACCTATGTCTAAATCTGCATGGTCTTGCGCTTGTCCAAATTTTAAAAACCAATGATAAAACTATGCCGTATGGTATTAAATCCATATGTATGAATGTACCGGCCAACAAAGCTAAGGAGAAGGTAATAAAGAGGAACCTGTTTCAGCCCATGGTGCCAAACAAACAGTAGTTGAGCTCATTAAATTCCTGTGTCTGTAGAAGAGAAGAAAATAAAAAAGGTTTTTATTATTCTAGAAAATGTGCTAACTTTTCAAAGCTGAAAGCAAGCTGTGACTGAAACCTGTTAGAAGGTGAAAAAAATTTGCTTGATGGAAGAAATGGGAACTATTTAAGTCATTCTAACAATGAGTGGTCAAAAGCACAACTGCAAAAACAGGCTCTATGAGGCATTTGACTTTATTGCATCATAGGCAGATTTTTAAAATATTAGTCCTCTGCAGCATCAAGAAAGCACGTATTCAAAACATTTAGAATCTCAGAGTAAACACAGAAAGAAGTTGTCATTGGAGAGGGTTGTAGTTCTATTGAAATAACGCAGAGATCATTGTACACAGCATAGGCCTGAACAGTATTTTTATAAGCAGCCTCCAAATAAGTGTAAAATCACTGTGGTACAATTTGCAGGTAATGGAGATTGCCGAGGCAGTATATTGATGAGGAAGATGAAGAACTCAATCAATTTATTGACTGACATCTTGAGCACATTCAAGTAACTTCTCTTTCTGAAGTAGTATGGCCTTTCTTTACCCTAAGGAATAGAAATCCAGCTTATTTGCTGGAGAATGATAGCTTGGAAAAGCTTTGGGTTTTTTGCCTTCTAAGCAATAGTGTCTTACTGGGCAAACAGTGTAATACAAACACCAGCAATGGCTGTGCTAGTAAAATTTGTTGATTAAATGAAATATATATGTATATTCATCCTGAAAAATAGAAGGGGGATGCCCACTCTGAACCAAGAAATGGCAGTGATAACAAATTTCTACTTTTGCTAATATATAGTTTATTCTGCTTGGAAGAACTCGTTTTTGCTATACCAGCACAAGAACTCTTAAATGGTTTGCAATATAATGCTACTCTGTAAATACAGGTAAATTCCTCTTGTAAGATGGGAAGGATAAAAGCAAAAATACGACCTTGTTTATAAACAAAGCAGCAATGATGGGAAGAAGTGATTTTTATCTTTGTATATGGTGTTAGGAAGAATGCTATTGAAATGTTGCCATTAATTTTGATCTGCTCTAAAAAGAATGTTGGAAAATTGGAGAGGGTTCAAAGGAGAGAGACATAGATGAAGGCTTAAAATTGCTCCCCCACCATCACCACATGAAGAATTCCCCCTGTTCACTTCGATCAGAAAGGATGACTGAGAAAGAACTTGGTTAGTTTTTAAGTACCTTTAACAGGGATGAAGATTACTGGTTGATAAAGGGCTTTTGTAATCTTGGTCTGATACTGAACAAAATAATAACTGGAGACTGGGGCCAGTTGCTCAAACCAGACAGCAGATAACTTCAGCAGCTCCTTCCTGCTGTGCTGGTACAGCTGTTTGAAGGATACAGTGAACTATGAAAATGATTTTTTTTGTTGTTGTTGTATTTTTCCAAACCCAGTTGGCTTTGCTTTATTTCTTTTTCTTTAGAAATGAAAACTCTTAAATAGGTGAAATCCCTCATTAATTTCAGTATACTGCACAAGTACTTTAGTGGTTTAAAGTTGAAGGTGTTCCTGGTTAACATGACTTACTCCAGCTTGGTCCATTTGAAAGGGTACTGTGCAGGGAAAGATGGCAAGATTTAAAGGGTCAGCAATTAAAAATTATTCTGGGAACTTGTTTTTTCTTCATTTATGAACTTAGGTTTAGGGGGAAAAATAGGAGGGTGCTGGAGAAATGGAGGATACCTGGAGAGTAAGACACTCTTAAGCAGCTTGTCCCTGTCTGCACTTACACTTAATGACAATTAACTCTTCTTCAGGTGGACTGCTCACAGCTAGTGCACTATTTATCTTTGAGAAAAAATGTTGATAGCAAGGGAGATGAAAATGTATCCTTACATGATTTTTATTATGTTTTCTCTTGCAAGCATGAGTGATAATGAATTCCTATGCTTTAAAAAAAAAAAAATAAATTTGATTTCTCCCTACCTACTGTATAGCTGAAGTTTCACAAGCCTTCCTTGTCATTCATGAATATATCTGTACTACAGAGCACATTCACTTTTACCCCTGAGCAGACGATTGTTTCAAGAATTCAAGCTGCTTCAAGTAGCAGTACCTTGGAGTATTTAGCCACTATTAATCTGGAAAGATAGATCAGGTGGAACTCTGCAAGGCTGTCTTCCATCCCTGTTACTACACAATGTTTTCATGAATGATTTGAAAGTATGCTTATTACATCCACAGATGATGCTAAACCTGTATGCTGTAGAGGCCAAGATTAAAATTCCAAGTGATCCCCGATCATTTGAAGTGTTTGAAATTAATAGAATGCAGTGCAGCAACTATGGAGACTTTGCTACAGGGGCTTAGTCAAGAACAAGATGTAGAATAACTGGCTAGACAACAGTTCCTCGTTAAAGGAGCTAGGTTTTTAGTGGACCACATCTAAACATAAGCCAACGATGTTGTGATGCTGAAAGAAAAAAATGCAGACACTATTAAGAGAGAAATTGACATCTCCACTTGAATATTGTATTTGCTTTTGGGTGTGTTTAAATAAAGATTTGAGCTAAGAGGAGGAAGACCAGAAAAGGAGGTTGGCTATCTCAGCTCCAGAAAACATTACCTGTGTTGAAATATTTTTGTTGTTTAACCTGAAGAAAAGGCTAAAAGGAAATATAGAATGCATAAAATAATGAATGTATTCATCAGGGCTCAGATTGGAGCAGGGGAGACTTCAGGTGCATCTCTTCTGATGACTAGCCTCTGTGAAGTAAATTAGTGTGTGCAGTCTGCACCTGTAGGGAATTTTTAAGAGGAGGGTGGACTAACATTTTCCATTACTAGCAGAAAGCATCTAGGTCTCTGCAGAATGATAGAGAAATGAATGAACTGCATCATAGGGTCCTCTCCTGACCCATGTTTTTGTAGCTGTGGGAAGAATTGGGGATTTATTTTTTTTTTTTTCCCTTCACTTTCTGAAAAGTATATATGACAGTGGGATAAAAGAGATTAGGTTTGATCTAGGAAAGTAGGTTGAGTGCAGTGTGAGGAAAATTAGTTGAACTGAATTGTGATTAGCCTGATTGGTTTTTATAAAGTAATTAAATCTCTAGCTTTAATCAGAAAGGTGCAAGTTCTTTGATGGAGGGAGAAACAAAGGGGCAAGGACTTCTAATCTGATCAGGGAAGTTGACTTTAATACAGATGAATTCAAAGGCTGGTCCTCTTATAAACAAGGTGAATTCAGATGAGCAATCTGGAGAAGTGTTACCACCTGATTTGGTTAAAGCTACTCAGAAGGTGGTGGCTCTATAAGCAGAGGTTCAGTGATGTCCTGGTCTAGAAGCAGGTACACTTGTGGCCTCTCTCATCTTCAGAGGCTGTCAGTTGATACAAACACCTGAGCCCACAGGAACATGAGAGGTAAGCTGTATGGTGCATCACCTGCTGCTGTTCTTGTACCTGAAGACTTGGTTATACTGGGAGTTTGATTTATCAGCATTCAGGAATTGTGACAGCCTGAGTTCAGGCCTCTGTTACAAAATCAATGATAATGATTTGCATTGCTGCTGTTTCAGGCATAATGGAAGTAACAGCATTGACAAGGATGTTCTCAATAATTTGATTGTGCTGCTGAAAGCTACTGATAGCTCAAATGTTGAATGATTTCCTAAAGCCTAATTCTTCTATGCTTGCAGGTATTTCATTTTGTAGGAAATAAGCAGCCTATTGTATAGCTTATATTTGTCTTCTGCTGTATTAACTGTATTCTTATTTGGATATTTACATGTACAGACTGTTTTTTCCTATACAGACTGTTTGACTTGCTCCGCAAGATAATTCAATGTTATTTTTAACAATGCTTCGGAAACGAGCTTCTCTGAAGTTCACATGCTTCTAGCCAGTGATGTGTGAAGCAGAGTCCTTACAAGAGGTTGTCTAGTAGAAAGCCCATAGGCTTCCCAAAGCATATGTTTGCTTCTGGTTCTACCTCGTGGAGATAGACTCCTCTTTCTTTTGTTTCTTTGCCTAGGACACTGCTTAGGGATCCAGGTCTCTTGGGATTTGTTCACAAATAAAATTTTGCACCTTGACCCTTTTTTTTTCTTTGGCTTTGTAAGCTCAGTTGTTGGGATACCTGCTGATAATCTGTCATTTTAAAACAGACTGTGGAATAAACTAAGGAATCCATGGAAAACTTTGAGCTGTGTGGAAGGTGATGATTGCTGAGTGGACAGAAGGTCCACAAAACGGATTGAGAAATGCCTCTGAAAATATTAGTCTTTGCTACCAATCAAAACACTTTTATATGAGGGTGTGAAGTGATAGGAATGAAAATGAACAAATGTTACAGCAGATGAATTTTCACTGGGTTGAAGTTTCTCTGGCTTGGCTCAGGCTTGGATCTTGTAAGGAAGGACCTCTTCAACTGGAAGAAGTATCCTTTCAGGTTGTTTTTCTCTTAAATTAAGGTCTTAGGCTGGCAGGCTAGCCGTGTGGACATCGGTTTTCTGATGTTTTCTTGTTTAGCCTTCCAGTTTGGCTATGCATTTACCTAGTTGAAATTAGTCAAAACAGATTTTTTTTTTTTATTTTTTTTTTTTTTATTTTTTTTTAAGCAGCAAGGTCAGAAAAAGGTCTCATTTTAAGACAAGGTGAACTTTATTGTGTGGCCTGGTATCAAGAGTGGAGTATGTTCTGTCTGTTCTCTTAGCCCATGTGTATTGGTGATTTCATTAAATCTTCCTGAATGCAGGGAGTGTGCAAGGTTTTTGTGAAAGTTTTGTGGATTAAATTTTTAGCTTTTCAAGAGCTGAACTGGAGGCTTAGTCTCATTAAGCCTTTCTTCATTTGCCAAAGTTGGATTTATTGATTTATTTATTTTTTCTTCTTACTGAAAGAACTTTTTTAAAACCCCATGTTACCTATTAATATAGATTCTTCCTTAATTGTAAATGAAACATGCGTAACAACAGTATTTTAGGCTAAGTGAATATTTCCATACTTGTGATACATTTCAGCTGTTCAAAGTAGCTTAAAATCTGTACTCCTTTGGGCAGTAGTTGACAAGGAGGATAGTTATGCAGAAACAAAGTACAGTTGCTCTGAAGCCTATGTTATGCTGTACATGGAACACCTGCCCATTGAGTAGGGAACCTTTATCTCTTATTTACAAGGTACAATTTGCAGATTTTCAGTAGAGTGGCTAAAGAAAACACATTGTTTTCAGCAGAGAAAACCATGCTTGCAGTAAGCATGTAATTTTGAAAGTTCTCTTCAAATGTAAAGCTTCTTGCACTTACCAAATGGAAGGCAAGGCCTTCACAATCGCAGGGACTGCTGTACAGGGAGGGATTATAATTCTTGACATCAGTCTCTTGCAGCATCCTCTAAGTAGTGTGGTTTTACAGTGCCCCTTACTGGGGCTGTCTCATAGTGCAAGAACCAGAGGAGGTCTGGATGCCCAGAAGTTTGCTCTATTTGGGGTTTTTGCATTCTTCCCACATACCCCGAGCTATGAGTTAAATACAGTGCTGCTTTTATGTGCTGATCCAGATTATGTTAATTTACACTTTATTATTTTTTGATGTTCAGATGTTTCATTATGTCTGTCCTTCAGGTTTCTTTGAAATCTCCTTGTGGAGTTTGGTGATAATGATTTTTGATACATACCCAAACTGGTGGAAGCCATGAAAGCTTTGAATAAACTAGGATATTTTTTTTTCTGGTTTAAACTAGTGACCAACAGCCATGACTTTGGACCACATTGACATTACATTGCCATTCACTACAGATTAAAAGATTTGAAAAAATGAGGAATTAGAATTGGAGGGAGTTCAGCTTTATTCCTGGGAAGTGAGATAGACATGAGTTTAGCAGATAAACATAAGACAACCTCACAGTTCAGCTTTGTTTGTTAGAGCTGAAGATACTTCATTTAGCTGAATGGTAGCTTGGAATGAGAATCAGGGAGAAAAAAATGCAATTAATTTCTCAGTTTAAAACTGAAAGGTAACTGAGTTTACTAATTAGTTCTGTTGCCATGACAGGTGGCACAAGTAGAGGACTTATTTATGACTGACATTAGTATCTTACAGTACTGAGGTGGAGTTAAATTGGTTGAGTTTTGGTGTGTAGTGTAGATCTCCTTGTATTCTGTAGATCCTAATGGATTACTATTTTGATGTGTAGGAGGAAGCTTTGAAGTGCTTTTTACTGATTGATGCAACCAACTGTATTTTCAAAATTGAGCTTAAATGTATAAAATGTTCTCATAACTTCTTGAATGTAGAGGTTATTTTGTATGTAATAGCTTTTGTCTGTTTGTATCTGTATTTTTTGCGGGGAGGGGTTTTCAGTGATATCAGAAGTGCACTGGATATACGATGGGAATCAAAAAACCAAAATACTAACCTGGCTAGATTGCCAGCGCCCTTGTGATGGACAGTTAAGTACCCTACTGCAGGAACTAATTACTCGGGTTAAAGGGTTTGTGAAAATGCTTATATGCTTCTTGACAATCTGGCTGTATGGCCATAAAGTAGAAATTTTTAAAACTGGTGAGTCTTCTGGGCTTAATTTGATGAAGGGAAATATCTGCTGGGACATGGATAAAAGGCAGCAAAAATAGCCCTTGCTTTAGATAGCTTCCCTTCACTTACTGCATACAGCACTCTTTCTTTTGCAAAAACTGCAAGCTCCTTTACAGAGTGAGGATGGCAATGAATAGAGTGTGAGGGATTTGTGGCTGAGTATTCAGATGAGGAGGAGTGACTTGTGGTCCTAGTGGTCCATGGACTTAATAGGGGAAGCTACAACAATGTCCAGGAGAAAGAAGCATTTACTCAGAGATTGCTTGAGAGTCAGGAGCTGGTACTGTAAGAAAGAAATACTCCATGAAAGCATTAATAAAGAGTGTTTTTTCCATAACTTGTTGACCCAGTAGGCTGTTAGCCCCTGTGGACCGCATTATCAGGCTTTTCAGAGACCATGTTCTAATAGGACTATTTGGTTTGCAAACACAGTTTCATTCAGTTGCACAGAGCAAGTCTGAGTCACCATAGCCTCGTAGTCTACATAATTTATGAGCTAGTCTGTAACCAGTTGCTTTGGGGAGTTCTTGTAGTAAGGATTGTAGTAACAATCAGTTTCTTCTAAGACATCTACATTTGGATGTTTCTAACTAGACATAAAGACCTGGACTAGCACTTTTTCAAGTACCTAAAACTATCCTTTTAAATGGGCATAATTATCAGAAATACTATTGGTGACCATTTGTGACAGTTCCAGCACTAAATGGAGGTATCTGAAGTTTTCCAATCAAGATGGTCTGCTCCATTTCCAAAGCAGTTTCCAGAATGTCTCTGTCAATCTTCCTGGGTCTACCAAAAGCTTAATTTTATTGAATGTTATAAATAGGTCTCTACATGTGCTCTCTTAAGGTCGGCATTTCGATTCATACAATAAGGAGAAGAAACATTTGAGATAGTAATGTTTATCAAATGAATTGTGCTCAGCAACCGTGTCTAAGAAACTCTGACTTCAAAAACAGCTATGAAGTCAGAGAAAGGTTAGCTAGCTCTTTTTAATCTGAATTCTTTTATCCTGCCTAATGAAGGGAAGCAACATCATAAAGCTAATCTGCAGGCTGGAACTGTCACTACCATTACCAATTTTTTCTTTCATTGTAAAAATGAGACTGAATGAACCATGAAAAATAAATGAATGATAACCTGATTTTGTATCCCATGCAGGTTTTCTCAAGTTCTGGAAGTAGCAGGGTGTTTGGTTGCTAGCTGGCCTGAAACTTGTGGTCTACATTGAAAGATCTGCCTTGAGAGACATTAACCTTCACGTACCCCACAATTCTTTGCATCAGAAGAAAGGGGCTTCGTGTGCACAAGTGGATCAAGACGATGATGTAACCTTGATAACGCTGAAGGTCTGAAGGTCTCCTGAGAATAACTGACTTCGTAAGAGGCTTCTCCATCCCCTCTCTTTACTCTATTTTTTTTTTTTTTTTTTTTTAACAACTTCCTCTCACAGAAGCTACAAGCAAGATGCCAGCCAAGACTCCCATCTACTTGAAAGCTGCTAACAATAAGAAAGGGAAGAAATTCAAACTAAGGGATATCTTGTCTCCTGATATGATCAGTCCACCACTTGGAGATTTTCGTCACACTATACACATTGGAAAAGAGGGACAACATGATGTTTTTGGAGACATCTCCTTTTTGCAGGGCAACTATGAGCTATTGCCTGGAAATGAAGGAGAAACCAGACTTAGCCAGTCTGGTGGCCACAATGAATTCTTAAGGGCAAACAGCACTTCTGAATCCATGTTTACAGAAACTCCATCACCAGTGCTCAAAAATGCTATTTCCCTTCCTGCCATTGGGGGTTCCCAAGCCCTTACATTGCCCTTATTGTCACCGGTGACATTTAATTCAAAGCAAGAATCCATTAGGTCATCAAGAAATCCTAGGCTTAGTTGTGAGCCAGTAATAGAAGAAAAATTGCAGGAGAAAAGTAAACAGATGGAGGATGGAGAAACATACAAAGATGACATATGGGAGCAAAATGGTGGTTCTTCGCATTTTACTAATGGTAGAGACAGTCACTCATCCAGCTGTTCTGAACAATGCACTGATTGGCAAACAGTTGATTTATTTGATGACAGCCGACTTTCATGTGAACTAACCAAGACAAAGACTAAGTCAGAAGAGTCCCTTTCAGATCTTGCAGGCTCTCTTCTCTCATTACAACTTGACTTGGGACCTTCACTTTTGGATGAGGTCCTCAATGTAATGGACAAGAATAAATCTTAGAACTGGTACTCTCTTGCTTCTGTACAAGTGATTCACTTAAAACCAACCAAACAAAAAATAGTTCAAAAGCAGACATTTAAAAAATCAGCTGTATTTGCAGTTGTTTGACGGGTTTTCTAAAAATATTCTTAAAATACTATTTTTTTACCTATTGTTTTTCATGATTTTTATTACACTAAATTCTCATAGCAGGAAGGTAAATTTTAATAACTGTTTTCAGCAAATGTAAAATGTTTTTAAGTACCAGTATTAATTATCAGAAAATTAAGAAACAGAGTTTGAGGATAATACTGATAGTGACATTTGGTTAGTTCACTTCTACAGGCTTCTGAATATATGAGAATCTCTTAAGTGTCAGAAAGGAGACTGATATTAATTATTCACTTTATAAATTATTACAACATCACTTTACATGTAGGCCTCTTTCTAGAACCTTGTGTTTGAGGGTTTGATCGTGTTTTTTCTTCATTTTCCGTAGTACCGTTTCTGTTATACCTTCACTGTAGCTATTCTCTCGGTCTTATACTACCACTCTGTATTCAGATGTGAGCAATTTGAAGGCTTTTTCAGCTTGAACATCTGGTCCAAAGTCTCAGCTGCTTAAATGAGTATGCACAAACTTACATAAGTTGAGGCTTGGGCCTGACATTGTATATGAAATGATATGTTGTAAACAGGTGACACATGCAAGATGATATGGTTAAATTATTTTGAAAGTTGAAATATATTTTCTGTGTGCATATTGGCTTTTTGCTGCAGAGCCTACACATACAGTATCTCATCAAAATAGTTGCTTGGCATTATTGGTGTTTTTCTGAAAACTGTATATTTGTGTGTTTGGAAAGAAATATGTATTGATACTCCTTGCTTCTTTTTCTTCATTTATTCCCACAACATGCTTAAACTTGCAACCAATTATTTTAATTTCTGAAGAAGGCACTGGTTATTCACAATGCTTGTGATGTGTGCTGCAACAGCCAATGTTTTGGGAAATGTGGATCCTTTAATACAGTATCTACATGGATTGCATAGATATCTTGTGCAATACAATAAAAACCCCTTTAAATTGCTGTGTCTTTGTGATTCAGTACATAGCCTCACCAAAACAAAGTTTTGTTTTCTGCTGTAATGAAACAGACTGCAGTACAGTTGCAGAAGTACAGGATCCGGGGCAGATCAGTTCTACTGTCTTAATTCAGTTGACTTCTGAAGCTTGCTTCCTGAGGTTCTAAGGGCAAACTCCAAGCAGGTGTAGACCCTGGGGTCTACATTAATTTTAAGTAATTGCAGACAAGAAGATAATACTTCGGTCCTAGTGAATTTAATGGCATAGTTCAGCAGCTTTCACTGAAGTCTTTGGGTGAAGTCCTGACACAGTTTGTAGACTGTTCTTCATTAGATAACCACATTGATCCATATCTTCTAAACAGAACGTGTAAGTTATAGATGATTTAAAAATTATCTTTATCCTTAAAATTTCTAGGGAGTTAATGCCAACTAATTCCATTCCTTCAATGTGTTTTAGGAACACAGTCATTATTCTCTGTTTCCAGTTAAACACTTGTATTATTGTGCATTAAGGAGAGACTGAGCTGCAGTCTCCCATATTATTCCTGCACTGAGGAACTGAGATGTAGAATGGAAAAGAACTGTTTTTTTTAAAGATAATGCTTAATTGCCTTTGACTTCTTGTTCTCTCTGTATAAGCCTGAATCGAATTTCCAGGGCATTCATGATCCAAGAAGAATGGTGATTCTGTGGCTATAGAGCTTTGCAGTCTAGAAAGCAAGTTCAAGGTTCTGCTTGGCCATGTGTTTCTTATGGGATTTAAGGAGAATTTAGGCCAAAACTTTCACTGGAAAAATCTGTCAGTCATTAGCATAGGGGAAGTTGAGGTGAAATGGGGAATTAGACATTTTCTGTGTAGACTAGCTTCAAATACCATGATTAGAACATGAAAGGTATTTTCCTGAATGAAAAGTTGTCATCTTGCAGGACTTCTCAAGTAAGTAATTTGTAGAAAGCAGAAACAGATTCTTAAAGCAGCTATTGCACTAACGTTATTTTTGCTTGTCATGTTTTATAGTTGATTTACTGGGTTAGTCTGCTGAAAAATGTGTCACTAGTGCCAGGAGGCTTTGGTCTGTATCATCCTTCCTATGTGATTGCTCTTCTAAATTTGTAATTCCTTAGGTCTTGTGATGAGGGTGGGTGGTCTGAACTAAATAACCATCGCTCCAGGCAAAAAAAGAGCTACTGTATTGTGGAGGAGAACCTTTTACACTGGCAAAGTAGATTTTTTTATTTCCTTTAAAGCCTTCATGTTACTTCCCTCAGAGGCTGGATTCCTGAATTGTTCAGATCTGCTTAGTCTTACTTGCAAAGACATAGAAGATGCAAAGTTGAAATGTGCTCAGCTTCTGTTCTGATGTGGTCTTCTATAAAATACTACTTTGTATAATCTGATCTGGCATCTGAGCTGTCACAATGAGCTTGTCAGATCAAACCCCATAATTTCTGGCTTCTGAGAAGTTCTGCTTTTCTGAAGCCTTGATAAAATTGTTAATGGATCTTAGACTTTCCAAGGAGGAGTTACTGGCCATTTCCTGAAAACCAAGATAGTGCTGCAAGTTGGCCTTCTGGCAGGAACCGAGGACTGGGGGGGAGTTGCCTTGGATTATCTCATCAATTTTCTGTGGCCACAGGGAAAAGTATGCTAACTGTACAACTGCACAGGAAGTTCCACAGATGCTTCACACATCTTCTGCTATGCCATAAAACATTTCCCCATCTATTCCACTAACTGAAGTAGTACAGTGAAGACCTAAAATTGTAATCTAAATGTGCCAGAGGAAGAAAGCAGAAGCCATAAAGCATATGTCTATTTCCTGCATGAGTATTTGTTAAATTCCTCATCTGTACAATCCTACAAGCTGGGCTATGCACAGTACAGTACAAAAAAAATGCCAGAATGTCCAATAATCACCCAGTTCAAGAACCCTTGAACTGCTTTCACAGTTCCCCTGCCAATTTAACTCAATTTTGTGCTGAGGATGTCAGTGGAAGGTAAAGAGCAGGACAAATGTTGGGAAATACATAATGCTGCATGAATCTCCATCCTTCCCCCCCCCCACCCCCCCCTCAACTAGGACCAAATTCAATGCCTTGGAAGAAACTGAAAAGCAAAATGAACCTCCAAGCTAGATCACAATGGAAGGAGGGAAAACAGCTTATCAAGGAGGCTAGTAGAAACCCTGAGCTGAGTTTGAGGCTAACACAGTTTGTCTAGCAGTTTGTCTAAACAGTTTCTTTTGAAAGTCCATTGTGTAGGTACATCAAGTAATTAATAACTTCCAAAGCTCTTTTACTTTCCTTCCCCCATTGACAAAGCTATTTTATATTAATAAAAATTGCTCATCATTGATACTCGCTTGAATTCACACTCTTGAAATGTTAATAAACCAAGGGTATTCGTTTCATTTCACCTATTTACCCATGCTACTACAAAGTATACACAGGGCAGAACCATCTGGATTTGCTGGCAAGTGGGTGTGCAAACACAGTAGAAAAGGACAGAAAATTTAAAACAACAACAACAAAAAAATAATCTGAAGTCATACACAATACATTGTTTAAGGATGATTTTACTTTATAGACCTTTTTCCTTTTTGCATTTATTGGTGTTAATAAGGCCTGAAGGATGTTCTCCAATTTGGAAATTCTCAACAAGCAACAAGAATAGGCTGAGGCCAAGTTTCAGAAAAACGTAGGAGGTATATTAATTCAAGTGCTTTTTGTTCCTGCTAGAATCAGTGAGAGAAGGGATGCTTTGGGTGGCTGTCTTTTTGAGCATATTAGTCATGACAAGGATTGGAAGCAGCTATTTGATAGGTCAGATATAAATAACTCTGATGCAAGCCTAGCTGGGAAGGTATTTGACCTGGTATAGTGAGGCCAAATAAAGTTTGGATGATGCAAGAAGCAGCTAAGAGACACTGGACTTTATTCCAAGGAAAGAAATTAATTACTATTGTAAGCAAATCAATTAAATTAGCAGTGACCTAACTGTTCTGCTTGCATTTATTTCCTTTTCATATAAACACAGAGTACATTAGTATGTCTGTTTCCTATAAATGCTTTCATTTTATGTGGGTTTTTTAAAAGGGTTTTCTGACTCTAAATGTAAGGCTGGATCCATCACTAACTGCTTCTCTCTAGTGAGCATTTTACACGTGCTAGAGAATCAAGGAAGTACCTAGTACTTTCTGTATACTTTTGAATATTGTGAACTATTTTCTCTCTGTAACAGTTATAAAAGGACTGATTTTTTCCTGGTATAAATTAACATTACTCCAATAAAATTACAAGTTCTGATTTAAATATAAGAAAATCTCCTAGAATGTTTGCACCAGGGAGAATATTCATTTCCACAGGTACACTGCAGTATGAGCCTACACATTCTTCAAGCTATTTTTTTTCCTCATTGTCTAAGACAACTCTTTTTTAGCTTATGCTCAGAGAAACTAGGACTTTAGCTTTGTGGATGGGTGACTTTTAGCCTGTGCTATGTTCCCTTTGCTTCTTAAATTATCCGTATACTTAGGAACCTTTCTTCTATTGGGACCTCCTGTCAGGGTGCCACATGAGCCATGGCAGAGATGGAGACTGGTGCTTTTATGGCATTGCTAGAGCAGGGACTGAAGACCCTGCGCTGAGCTGAAATAGGGCTTCTGAGCCCATGGACAGTGGTGGGGTCCCACTTGAGAACCCTGACACCTTTGGCAGATTTTTGTGGGTAATACTTTTACCTTGAAAGATGAAGCTTAATTTTATCTTCAGGAAGTCATAAATAGTCACAGAAGCCATCTAACAGGTTATTAGGTTTTGTTTCAGTACAAATGAAGAAGCCTTGGGCCATTTCCTGTTTGCTACATAGGATGGGACTGTCCAGTAAAGTCAAACCCATTTGCTCATTTAGAGAATTGCTAATGCCATTCCAGGACACCTGAGTGCTTTATTAAAAAATGCTGCAGTTTAACAAGACAAAGTGCTGATCAATAAAACAATTTCACAAGAAGAATGGTGCTCCCGCTTATTGTAGAGGTAGCTGTACTTTGGTACAATTCACACTAAGTTAGATACCACATATAAGCAGTTAGCCAAGTGAATTTTTTTCCAGTGCCTTCTTGCTTTCTTTCAGCTGTAAGTGCTTTGCAGTCACAGTCCCCAGATATTCCCCAGAGATAGTGACATTACACTGTAGTATAATGTCTCAGGCACTTGTGAAAGATCAGTGGACCTGGGCCTTTCCTTGCTTATTGCCAGACTCCTCCATATATACTAAGTCAGCTTAGTTGCACCTAGTGAAAATGAGTTAAGCTTATCCACCCATACTCACTGCCACTATGTTTACACAATGGAAGAAAAAACACCTTAACTGAAAACATTTACACCAAGCTCCTTAGTCATATGTCTAAAGGCAGTATCAGAATCAAAAGAAAGTATTTTAAACGCTTGGAGGTCCAAACATCTATGATTGCTGTTGATTTTGTAATGTAATAACTGTATAGTTTATTTGTTATCTAATATTTCTTCTTACAGCAAGCAGTGTTCCAGTTACTGCTTTTTGTTTCTGAATGATACTATAGGATGTTAGCCCTGTCACTTGGGGCTTTCACCTCTTCCTTTTTGACAAAGCACTCTGCTGCAGTACAGAAAAATTTCTGGGAATATACTCTCTTTTCCTCCACCTTACTTTCTAGTGTATTTTATCTGGGGGGTTGGAAGAATTGTCAGAATAGACTTACAATATTTCTATTTCCTCTCCTGACAGATACAGATATCTGCAGATTATGGTTCATGTACTTATGTTTAATTATAAAGTATTTTCTAAATTCAGAAAAGCTTCACATGTTATTTTATCCAAACTGCTCTTACTACAAAAGTGCAGATGGAGACAGCAACTTAACCAGCTCACCATAAATATCGACCTTCTGCACTGACAGGGTTGTGAGAGCTTCACTGCATCTGGCTTGTGAAATCACTTTCAAATGTAAGCCACAAATATGCTAAATGTTATCTAGTATTCTACAGTGAGCCCTATATCCTGTGGCAGTGTTGGGGAGATCCTAACCGCACTAAGGATGTGCACACTGAGGAATGCCATTTCTCATAATGGAGGCAACATGCTTTACAGCACTGATAGCTGTGATTGCACTGATACAATGAAGGGAGTTTTCCCTAGCATTGCCAGGACAGACAACCAATCCAGTAAGAAGAACAGAGGGGAAGGGGAAAGAGAAGCGGAAGAGAAAGGGGAAGGATAAAGGAAAGATTCCTCCAGCTACAGCTCCTCCAACTACAGTTCATTAACCTGAACTTCTAGGCTCTCTTGGCCCTAACACAGACATAACTATGGTCATGAAATTGGGCAAATCATTTAATCTCTCCACAGATGAGAACCACATCTCTAGAATAAGAAGAATAACATGGTGCATCTATCAACTTTGTTCTGTCAAATTAGGTGAAAAACTTCGCAGGTAAATTGTTTGGAGGGCAGTGCTTAGGCTAGGGGTATTAGCTGGGGTATTTAAGGAGTACTTTTACATGAAACTGCAGTGCTTTACTAGACGATACACAACACGGTACTTTGAAAATGTATGTTCAACAGACTGTATAAGGTTGCAATGATAGATGCCTTAAAAACACATTTTCTATAAATTCCCATGAAAAACTATATCATTTGAAGAAAAAAATCTAGGCTTTGTTCTCAGTTTGAACTATAATCAATCATAAGGCAGTATGATTACTTGACTTGGAAAAGAGAGCAAGATGGAATAGTGATGGCTTCAGGCATTACCAGCAAGGCATCTAATTTGTTTGTTTTGTTATTATTGTTTGTCTTTTTGGAACTGTACTGGGGAGCAAGGACTTCTCATCCTGTGTCTGGAGACCAGTCAGAATAACCTGGCTGTCACCACATTTCAAGAAATCATACAACATATGTCCAGCCACAGAGGGATATTCACTGTGCCATAACACGTTGACAGAGGTCAAATTTGTGCAGAATCAGTTAAGTATGAACAGGTGCACCAGACCACCATGAAATAACTCTGGTTAAGTTGTTCTAAATGAAGCATGAGACACTCTACCCTAGCTGTATTTGTAACCTTAAACTATCCTGTAGCCACAGAGTATCCGACACTATTCCTAAAGCAAGCAAAAGATATTATATCCTTAATTACTGCTGCATCATGAAAAATATTTATCCTGTTAATGTAGTGGATTGCTCCCTCATGTGGGAGTAATCAAGGGATATTTTCCTTTCCTACTGTTACTGAATGAAAGGAGGAAAACTGTAAGTAGTCCACACGTGGGGTGTCATCATTTCACCAGATCATTTCATCAGGGTGGGAGAGTAGTGGTGTAACAGGAGGACTACTTGCACTTCATGCAACAAAAAAATGGCTCTGAGAGCCCACATGTCCCACAATCTGCGGGAGGCTGTGCCATTGCTCACTAAGTCTCAGTGCCTTCACACCAACTTAAAAACTCTCTAGGTTTTTCCACTTAATTTAGAAATCAATTCATTCAGACTGTTTTGGCATTGAGCAGTGGAAAGACAGTGAACACTGAGGCTAAGATCCTTCAGCAGAGCAACATCAAGACATAGCTAAAGCATGCCTAGCTCACCTCTGCCCCATATGTTCAGTTCCTTCTACTGAAAGCTGAGTGTAGGAATGGAAAATGGATGATGTCTGCTTTGGTCTTCCTCTGATCTCAGACACCTCAGAATGCTGCCAGGCCATATCCCACAGCCAGAACCCCAAGAGCACACCAGTTATGCACAGTCCTAGAGCTTTTCCCTGCTACAGCTGTGGGCTTTGCTGCTTCACCATGCACCTTGTGAAGTGTCACTCAGATGTGCCTTGCTTTCTGTGTATCATATAGCATGACAGTAAACAAAGTGGAAATTACACCCTTTCCATGGTAAGGCTCCTTTTGCAGTTTTAAAAACTGAATATGGATAAAAAAAGTCTTACTGCCTCCCTCTCTCCACTATTAACTTGCATTTGCAAGATGTAATCTGAAAGCTTCCTTACTACATTAAATCATAACCATTTAGCCCTTGTCATGTTGGAAGATATATCATGCCAGTGGGTAAGTTTGAGAAGAGAATGTAAGTTAGTGGCTGACCCAGTAGGTAATGCAGCTTTTTCTGGTATAGGATAAAACCGAATCTATAACACTATCTGCATATTAAGACATAAGTATGTACACTTATACAAATAAATCAGCATTGCTAATGTGTCATGATTTTTAAGAGATTTCACATCTTTGGGAGCAGGGGGAAATCCTGTTGTGTGGATTCTCTAATGCCAGAGAAAGGCTCTTTTCATGATACAGGCTTTTCTGCATTGGAGGAGTATAGGCACAACAAAAGGGTGTTTCTCTGCTCCCTAGCTGCTTATTTTCATCAAGTTTGTACCAAACAGAACTGAGCCATTTACCTGTCCATCAACTCTGACTGAAACATACCAAGGTATCCAAAAGTACTTTAGGATCTCACACACATACAAAACCATAATGAGATTTTCAAATGTAGTATCTTTAAAAAGTCAGGTCAATTGTGTACTTGTGTACTTGTGCTGTATTCCACACTGAAGTCCAGGAAGTCAGGCAAAGTATAAATTGATGCTGAATTTGCCTTAGTGTTTTGATATTCAGATGTGTGCTAAGTGCAAATAAATTTAAATACTATGGAGTCCAATTTTAGATTGTTTGTTCATTGTTTCTTAACACATCTTTTAATCTGCTGTGGACAATTCTATCTCTTCCTTTTTAGGAAATGTCTTAAGAATATAATTTAAACTATCTCATAAAAAGTTCATGGCTGTCAGGCAGACATGTACAATTGGGCTTGTGCTTGGCTATTTTTTGGATTCTGAGAACTGTTTCCTTTTAGGGGAAAATCTATCAACAGGGTAAACTTCCACCAGTCTTCATTCAAGGGAGGTAGATATATACTGTTATTTGTAATCTATACCTGCTTGTTCTTATTAATTATACTTTCTACCAGCATTATATTTATATTAAAACTATTATTTCATACATGTCAGCTCTTCAGATCAGCCAGGTCTTTTCATTTATGTCTGCAAATGTCTGTACATGATGGAGTTAAAGTAGGGAGGACACACAATCTGAAATACTGAACTACAACATTTTCCATCTAAAACTCATGCAATAATTCATTCAATCACATTTCCTAATTAAATCTACCTTTCTTTTGAATGTGTTTTCCTGTGCAGTTAAAGTGCTTTTCTAGTTCCAAATGTGTGTATGATGTAGGAGAGTTCAAAAAGGTATGAGACCTTTTTTCACATTTAGCTGCACTACTGGTAACTATCCTCAGATACTCTAACTGAATAAACCAAGAATTTGTAACTTAAGCTGCAAATGAATACCTTGAAAAGCAAAATATGATACAGTTCTGGTGGTTTTCCTTCTTTCCACAATGTAAGATGTTGCTTAAATAGGATTTCACATACATACATTCTAAAAAAGTCAGTGATGTCTGGACTTGATAAAGAAAAGGAAGAAAAGAAACAAAGATACCGCAAATCCATCCATACAGCCAGAACAATTCACACCTCTGAGGGATTCTCACAGAACAAATTAGGTTCAAGGAAATTAGGATTTCTGTACTGTAAAAGTGTTTAACAAACTGAAAGCTGTAGTTCTGACCTGAGGATAAGTGGAGTCCATGGTGCTCTGTGAATTTTCTTGTTGGATAGCCTACAGATCATTTTTACAGTGAAGCGGGGTTTAGATCCTGTAGAATGAAGGAATAATTATAACTTTAAAATGTATTATCTATAGATCTGAGTGGTTGTCTGAAAGCAATCAGAAAATAGAGCTGTCTGTGGGAAGCTGTATAAGCTTCATAATGCTCCAGTGGTTCTGGATTTGCCCCTTTTCTCTTCCCCACAGTTCCTTGCAACAAGGTCATAGTAAAATACTAAATGTGTACCTCTTCTGGCCACCACCCCTTGACCACAGCACCAGAGCACAAGAAATGTATGCAGAAATGAATACTGAGTTGGGAAATTCTTCATAGACTCCCAAATTATATTTCCAGTAATAACATAGGTGGTCCTGGAAGTTTCCTATCCAGCCCAGTTTAGACCATGGATCTGAAATGTAACCACGGCAGGATCCTACTCTGGAATTAGATGATTCAGTATTCCTCAGAAAGAATCAGGTATCTCTTGATAACTCACAGATTATCTCCACTTCTTTCCTATGGTAACTTATTCCTGATGTTTATCTTGGAGGAATTTCAAGATGATCTCATGAATCATCTTCATCTAATCCATTTAT
Source organism: Nestor notabilis (assembly GCF_000696875.1). Classification (NCBI taxonomy): domain Eukaryota; kingdom Metazoa; phylum Chordata; class Aves; order Psittaciformes; family Psittacidae; genus Nestor; species Nestor notabilis. The sequence continues at coordinate 36,968 of NW_009931055.1, forward strand.
AGGATTGTTTTCCCCTTCTCTTATTTGCAGTGCTAGATCCAACTGGCCCAAACCCTCCCTGCAGTAAGTGCTTTACACCAGAGATCATTATTTTATTGCGTTTTATAAATAAATAGTTTAGATCTTTGGGTAAGATTACCCAAAGCATCAGCTGAACATGTTAAAAAAGAATAATTGATATTTTATATTCTGCCTGCAAGCACTTATTGTACTAGATCAACAGTTTCTTCTGATCAGATAAAATATAACAAGGAATTTAAAACCAGCAAATCTAAATCTGATCATATCTAATACTTTGTTTCTAAGACTTGTGAAGAGGAGTCAGTCATTTTAAGACAAGCCACACACCCAAAAAAGGCCTTGCTGTGTTGCATGGAAATGGGGCAGCCCAGCAGACACCTGAGTCTCTCTTCAGCAATAGGACAGAAAAAAGACAGATTGTCTTTAGATTATTTGTTCTGACTAGAGGGTCAGAGGACTTTCATTGATAGCTTGAGAATACAAAGCCATAACTAATTTCTAAGAAGTTATGTAGAACTTATGTATCTCCAGATACAGTAGGAAGAGAATCCTACAAACGGTTATAAGCCTTCTCATATGTAAAGGCAAAGATTTTTTGCCAAGTTATTTATTAATACAGCACTGAAAAACTTAGAGTAGCTCTGAAATTCTTTTTCTAAGCTCGTTAGATCTCTAAGAACACATATCCTAGAAGAAACTGCTCTAAGGAAAGGCTGAAGAATGCTTCATTAAGGTTAGACACCTGCCTATGTTTCTCAAAGAAGTTTTAAAAATGAACATTTGATAACAGTTACGAAAATTACAACCACACTTTCTCCCCACTTGCCCTCTCCCCCTAATTGTAGAAATAACAAAAAGATCATTAGAATCACAATGTGTCTATGTGCCTGTAAAGCTTGCTGTAGAAAATCAAGTGAATTAGTTTTATATTTAGTTGTGAATGCAGTGAGATCTGAAGCATGGTCTTAGTTCTACAAGTAAGGCATTCCACATGTAGTACAGCCAAATCTTTGTACCCCTTGCTCGTGAGGGAGCCTGGACTCATTTCATTGTTCTTCTGGAATGCAGCTGCTGTGTGAAGGTCCTGCTCACAGCTGGAGAGGCAATGACTGGAGTTATTTCAGTACATGCTTGTTTGTAGACTAGGTCTTTAAAAGATAAAATTGCATTAAGTATCACAGTTATCAAGATCAATCTCCCCCATCATAGCAAGTCCCATGATACAGACCTTTTCACAGCTAGGTTAAACTCTATCTTAAACTTTTTGTTTCCACTGCTGCTGTCATAACTTCAGCATTTCACTCTTGCAACAACTTTCTCTCTGTTTTTCCAGTCTAAAATCATTAAGGGTCAGTTCATACCCTTGTGCCAGTGCTGTCTTTTACCCTAAATAGCTTTCCCTCCTAGTGCTTACCCCTCTTCACTAGTTTATTTGTTGACAGTATTCATTTTCTTCCTCAGTCTTCATTTTGCTAGTCTAAACAAGCTGCTCTATTTAAATCTCTTAAAAGGCATTTCATTCCCTAATGATCCTGCCAGTTCTTTTCTGCTAACACTCCAGTTTAAGTTCATCCTTCCTCTACGTAGATGATGATGCAGTTTCGCAAAAGTGATCTGACTAGTGTCTGGACTTCCCAATTTGTACTGAAAGAGTCTGCTAGAGTCCTGGGCCTTGATTAGCATTAGAGATTCCCTGTAACCTGCATGAAAAGAGAAGTTACTACAGACTGCAAAACAGTGAAATGGGATGCTACTGCTGGCTTTTGCTGCTAAGTAGAAGGCATGACATGTGGTGAACCAGCTAGAGGCTACATTACTGTGTGTGGTTTTATTCATAGCTGTGTTATGGCAACATAATCCTCAATTCCTGTATTTATAGATCACTGCTGTCAGGCCTAGTTCTGAAAGGGAAATCCAGCCTTAGACATGAGCAGATATTATTTGGATACCTAGCAGCGCTGAAATTATTGAAAGAACTTAAAAGTTGAGGAACACTTAAGTGAATTAGATGTGTTTCCACAGTACTTCCCTCTTCTTGCTACAAGGTCATCTTTGCGTCCCCCTCACTTCCAGCTGGCTGTTCTCAAAGCAGTGGTTGATTTCGTTTTGATAGAAAGCTGGAGAGTTGTGCCATTGTATTTGAAAGGAAGACCCCATAGAGCTGGATACTATCCACCCATGACTACTACTATATGCTGCCCTGCTGCCCACCATCCCATACCATGACCCAGACCGTAGCAGCAAAACAGTTGGTTCTCTGCAGGTCTGTTATGGAGCATAGAGCTATTGTCACCAGTAAATCCTCATGAAGAAAAAGATGTATCTGAGCTACACCCCTCCTGCACATTTGTGGTGGCAAGAAATCTCAGACAATTTTCATGCAGTTTCCATCTTACCCTTTTTTGATAAGGTGTTCTGGGGTCCCACAGACCTGGGAAGGCTGGAATCTGATACAGCTGAACCACCACTGAAGATTATCCTAAGGACTGTGGCAAATGGAAGCATTCCACAGAGGTAGCTCTCAATCCTTCTAGAAACAGTAACTATGAATGTGTTGTGTAGATATAATTCTCCTTTTCTGAGAAAAATTCTTATTTTTTCATGCCACTGTGAAGGGGGGAAAATGTAGTTGCAGAATCTGGTTAAAATTTGGTGTCAACTGAAGTAATATCAAAATTCCTTTTGACTTTCCTGGGGCCTGGATGGCATGAATGTTAACAGTAAGGTATAATATCACAGCCTCTATTTGTTATCCTCTTCAGTAAAGCCAGAAATCCTACACATGGCTTAATTTTAATGGGCTTTAATTGCTTTAATGCAAAAATTGCAGACAAGATGAATTATAGCAATATATGACAACTGAGCAAGAGATCCTCATTTACTGAGAACTGTCACAGCTTAGCTGAAGTCGAACTGTGTTAGCAAAGAGTGCTCTCCATACGTTTCAAATACAGGGATAGCGAAGTTGTTAGGAATATTAAACATGTGGGAAGCAACTTAATGATTCATTTCGATTTAGTGTTGGGAAGCCCCAGCTTCATGTATTGCTCAAGTTCTTCAGACTATGTTAGAGAAACTGAATAACATATTCAGAATGTAAAACATACCAACTTTGAAACAAATGAAGCCATGTTGCATGTTACTGGCTGCAAGTACAAACCCAGAAGCTAAGACGTAATGTGGAAAAATTACTGGAAATTTGTATTTAAAATATGATACCTTCCAAAATAATTTCTACAAGCAGTAAGAATTGATGCATTATGAACAAAGCAGTGTTTTCACTATAAATCTTTAAAAGGAAAAAGGTTCAGTACAAAAACTCTGCAGTTAAATCTCTGATGATTTAGGCTTTTTCAAGTGTTAATAATTTATCAAGAAGCTCAAAGATTTTCAGAATAATTCCATTCTTACTCATTTTGAAGCAACTTTGGGTTTTTCCTTTTGTTTTCAATTTGTTCTAGTTGCATTCCTCTGAGTGGGAAAAATAAACCAAGTATTTCTAAGATATAAATAGTTTAGGATGAGATGAGTAATAAAGTGAGAAGAAACAAGAGTTGATTGGTGATAGATCTAAGTGACACGACAATGAAATTTCATTCTTTCCTACTAGCTCAGCATTGAGGAGGTGATGATTTCATGTAACAATACTCCATAAAAATACAATGTATTGCAGAACATTATTATTCCTCCTCCAAAAATAAAAAGTAACAACAAAAAAATATGAAAATTACCTTTTAGTTTACAAAAGACAAGCAAACTGTGACACATTAGGTAATTTCAAGAGTTTTTCCAGGTGTTCTTGCTTCAATTCTGACCTTGGGAAACCAGCCACCCCCACCCTAAATAAGCCTTACTTTTCTCCAGCTGTCACCAGTTCTCATTCACCTGCCTGCTTTGGAGTCTGCTCCTTCTCAGCAGTAGAAATAGTAGCTAGTAAAGGAGGAGGAACATTTTTCACAGTTTGGCACCTTTCATATTACACCTTTAATATTTTGGTTTTCTTCCCTCGAAGTGTAAGAGTATGAAGCAAAAGACCATCAAGGAATCAAATAGTTTATGCCTCTTGTTTTCTTGAAAGTTAGTAATTCTCACACTCTGCTAACAGAATCAGTAAATAATGTCATTATATGTAAAATGTAAATATGAATACATATATTTGCTTTATTGAATTGAGTATTTAGAGAAGTTATTTCAATCTCTCTTTAAAGAATTAAAAATAGCAAATGATTGAAATGAAGCAGATGGGCTCTACATAGTCTTGCCATATTCCATTTTTACTTCCCTGTAGAGTAAGCATCAATGTGTCTAAATAAAAGAGTTTAAATGAACTGAAAAGAAATGACTAAGGCTTCCTAGATCCTCTTTTGCCATCCGCCTACTTTACATGAAGTTCATTGATAAAAACTTCCCTTTGCCCTTCCTCCGTATTGTACAACAGTTTCGTAAAGTTAGGTTCAGGGAACAGGGGAATGGCTTATTGTTTATTATTCCTAGATGAGCCATAGATTGCTGGGGGAGCCTTATCTACACTAGTTTTACTGCTACAAGGTTTTAAAGAATTTCCTTAGTGCAGATGAAACATGCTTATTTAAGCACAGCTTATTCTAGAAGCTCTGTTAGCTATTTCAGTGTAATACATTTACAAATGGGTGTTCACCCAATAGCCTTTCCTGCAAATAACTATTTTGGTAAAGCACTACACTTCTAATCAAAACAACAACAACAGTAAAACTTTTAAAAGTATATCAGATTTGAATGACCTTTTGATTCTCAATAGTCCTCAGTGGAAACTTCTCTCTCTTCCTTTTTAGGAAACGCTCATCAAGATTAATTTATCTCATAGAAAGATCATCATGGGGAAACAATGGATTGGACAACAGAACTCTTGCAACCCCAGTCACACAACTGATGTGAATGTCAAATCTATTGATGCAAAAGTCCATGTGAAAAACATAAAATTATTGAAACTTGGAATGCTGAAAGGTTAATGTAAAAATAGTTATTTTAAGCTCCAAACCAAGCCAAATTATTTTTGCTAGTTAGAAGCACCATTGAAACTATTCAGTAACACAGGAGCAGTATCTGGGGTAAAGCAAGCTCAGGTTCATTTATACTATGTCCTGTTAGTGTAAAAGAATACTGTTAGAGAATACACAGATGGTGCTAAGTTTAGAATGATTACCTGCTGAACGTCACATGGAA
>NW_009931055.1:42221-94459 GCF_000696875.1 Nestor notabilis
CGCCTAGCTGGGGAGCTATTGCAGGGAAACAGTTTGTGCTATCCTTGGATTTCTGCTGTCAGTAAGGTATCATTTCCTTGCCATTCACAGCAACATTTTCCTTCTCATCTGAAATGAAGATGACTGCAAAGGAAACAGGAAAAATGGTGAGGTTACCAACTTTGGTCAGTAGAAGCAAATAGAGTAGTTGAAAATGGCCTTGTAAGAGGGTTTCTGTGACAAAGACTCCATAGATTGTGCTTCTCTTTTGTCTTAGTAGCAGAAATATTGCATATATGTCAACTAATCCATCCCACAGTCTTACTGAAGAAAAAGTTGTCTCCTTAGCAACAGCCTTTGAGACACAAAGAGGAAATTCCCCACCATCTCTGACCTGGAGACTCGAACCCTCCCTCTGAGGACCAGCTGTCATCATTTGTTTGTAGCTTCATTTTTAAGACATTTTAGCTTTAATCTGTGTTTATATTGACAAAAAAGAATCTCTATAAAATAAAGGTATAAACCTAACAGCTGCCTCAGCAAGAGGTGGAAGTAACACTGAAGATTGTTGTTGTCTTCAGTAGTTCTTACGAACAAGATGAAGTATGTACATGGACAGGCAGCAAGGCCACTTATATTCCCTTTGCTATGCAGACCTATAGTTTTATTGGACCTGACTTCAACAACAGTCCTACAGATATTAACTTGTGTTTAATTTCAAGAATATGAGAAATCCATTGACGCTAGGTGACATTTGTAAAACACTGCAAGTTCAGAGTACCTATCATATTTGTCAGTTACATCCATGACAGCCTACTGTAATAGGAGGAACTACATTAATCTATCAGTTCTGCTGCTGCTGACTTTTTATGTGGAAAAAGTTAGTAGGTCATTGAATTACCACTTTTCTACAGCTGCAGTGAAAAAAGAGCCTGAGAAAACAAGTGTAAATCAAAAAATTCACACTGTCATGCTCTGAGAAAGTCTTTTAAGGAACAGGTCTGAGTCCCACCTGTATATATTCAATTAGCTCCTAGCTGGCAAAAAAAAAAGAAGTGGCACATGTTGATGATGCTGCTTATAGAGAAGATGTAGCACAAGGAATGGTGACAGGGTTATGGTCCTGCCTGAGTGACCAAACAGGCTGAGGGTACCTCCTAACAAAGTGGCAATAGAAATTTTGTCACAGGGTCCTAGTTGTTCCTCCTTGCTTGGACTTCTCTCAAAGTTGAACTGTCTGCCACTAATAAATGGGTACTTCAGAAAAGTAATGATATGCTATCTCTAGTCAGAGTTTTGATGATGCATTGCACTGGCTGGCTTACATGGCAATGCAGAAGCCTGATCCAGTGCCAGGCTTGATGGAAAGCTCTTGTGCATATGCATGTTTATACTCTGGTTTGCTTTCTGCCCCAACAAGTGACTGAGGGAGCCAATGCCTAGGATCAAGTTTGTTTCCCTTGGTGGGAGCACACCAGTAACTTTCAATGTGCTGCTTGTCTCATTCTCCTATTGCTTCACTGCCTGAGAAGACCTACAGAACATGCTAGTTTGTGGACCTCCATTTTTTCCTAAACTGTTATTCATGAGGTGGGAACACAAGGTGGTTTACGTAAATGTTCCACTGTGTAAATCAGTCTGGCTCTAAAACTGCATGCTAACATGCAACTTATAAGTAAGCACATCTAAAACTGATATTGCAGTAGAATTACTGCTCTGCTCTAAAATGGTTTTGTTAAGAATGCAAACAAGTTAGTGTTAGCTTGAGATATTTTCATCTGTTACTTTATTTGTAAGAATAAGAAAATACGCTAGTAGTGCTAGCAAGCATCAGAGCTAAGCAATTTCTTAGGGTGATTATATAGGGAGTTCTGGAAACCTTCTGTCTGCTGCAGCTCCTAGATATTAACACAAGCAGCAGACTAAACATTTGTACCCTGTTTTTACTGCCAGGTGACAAATGAAGGTAATTAATGGGCAGCTATAAGGTGGAAGAGTCTGGAGAATACCAAAAACTTGTCATCCTGAAATGCACAGCACTGATGCCAGAATATTGATTTAACTACATTACTGCTGCTAAGTAATCTTTTATAGTTTTACATTATTTATTGATGTTTACAGCTTATTTATTTTTTCTGTTTTTTTCCTATCAGATTTTCTCTCTGAACACTTATTGCTAGCTGGATATTAGGCAAAAAAAGTATCCCATATTAAGTGCAGCTATTCAAGGTCACTGGTAATAGAACTTGACACTTGTCAGGTTTTTTTGAAGTTAGGTTTCAATTCTCTCTCTTTTTTTTCTTTTTTTCATAACATTGACTCTGCTAGTGGATAATTACACTGAATGCACTTAGTGAAATTAAAATCAATGACATCTGTGTCTTTGCTCTTTGGGGAAATTGCTAATACAAGAAAAAAGATTTTCCCATTACTCTTTTGGAAGCGACCAGTGCTAAATGAAACTGAAAAGCAAAGACTGTATACCACTTGCATTACCCTGGGCTGATTACTTTCTCTAAAATTCATAGTCATGTAAGATGAACTAATTGGCCTTAACTGCAGAGTATCCTCCAAATTCACAGTTCTCTGTAGGCCACTCGAGCATCTACTCATCAGTGGAATTAGGAAAGAACACTCCAGCTTCAGCTTTAAAGTCAACTTTCTTAGAAAACATACTGCTTGTCTGGAAGGCTATCAGCCTGTGGCTTGGTAGGTACAGAGGATGATAATCATGGTTTGTAGTAAAAAGGGATGGTTGTAATAGTCTGGCCTGACCTAACCTCTTGCCTATCCTATCTGGGAATTTCTGTGGTTACCCCAAAAATTTCACTAGAAAATATCTTTTTGTAAAGAAAGACAGCCAATTCAAATTTGAGTGCAAAACACGCTGAGGTTTCCATGCCTGTGGTAAACTGCTCTAGTAGTTCCGTACCACAGTGTTAGAAATATTTTTTATTTCCTGTTTAAAATTTGTCAATTTAAACTTCAATCACTACATTTTATTATGCCTATGTTTTTATACTAGCAACTCTTCAATATACTTTCAGCATTGATAAAAAACATTTTGTCTGTGGGGTGGGAAGAGGGATAAGAGTGATAAAAAGTGTTAGATTGGCTTTCTCCAGTTTTCTAGGAGATGCATAAAAAGTTATGTTCCATTAGTTACTAAATTGTATCACACCCAAGAGAGCTTTCCAAGATTATGTCAATATGAACATATTATTAGATAATGTTACTAGATTCATCCATATGCAGATTATAATGCTTTTTTCTGCACCATATTTTTTCTCATGGCTTTATGATGTGATTTTTAAGAAAAATATTCACATCCCATTTTTGAAAAGTTACATGCATTTGCATGAGCGTGTTGGCTTGCACAGGGGAAGCTAACATTTCTCTCTAGAAGGATGTTTCTCTGAACAAAACCTTGGGGATGTACACATCAAGGCATTGTGGCAGGTTCTATTTTTCATTTATGAAAGGGGCTCAGGCTGCATTTCAGCCATTGTGGCATAATGGTCAAATCAGTTCCTAAATATTAGAAAAGTAATTCCTGTCCTAGGAATTTTTTTGTCTTAGAAAGGCGAAAACTCATTGCTGGTAGCCGCTGTGAGAGGAGCAAAGATCGCTGCTTGAGCCAGGTCCCAAAACTATGGCAGCACCCGATTGGCACATAACAGCAGCTGAGCAGAACAGCCCCACAATGCCAGGCTAATAAACGTGGGCTTCAGAGTTAAAATAAAACAAAGACTGAAATTTAATACACTAATCAAACATGATGAGAGGAGACTTAGTCTTCTCTTCCGTCCACTTCCCACTCCTCCTGCTGCTGGTTGTGCACCTGCTTTCCTACACCTGCTCTGGCACACTCTGGGCCCTGCTGTGGTCGAGTTTAACTCATAAGTATAGCAGAGACATATTCAATTTTTTGATCATTTCTTTGGGGGGTGGGTTTTGGTTTCTTTTGCTATTTTAGCTAACAGCACCCGCACACAAGAAGGGCTCTGGCAAGCCACAGCCTGACGGTGGCAAGGGGAGAGGAGGCAGGTAAGCGTGCACTCCTCTTTGGTGGCAGTGAGCTTTAGATCAGCCTGCTGTGCCTTCTGAAAAAATACTCTTAAGTTTTAATCAGAGTGTAGTAAATTCATGTCATACCTTGAAAAGAAGAGGCCTGTTGCGGATCCCGAAGGCAGCAGAGCAGTGGGAGCCCGGAGAAGCTGGGGCTGCCTGAAGCAAGGAGATGGAGGAGCAGAGGGTTTCTGTGAGGGCTCCCGCTCTGTCTGTGAGGGATGTGTGTGTATCACTCGCCCCTTCATGCACACTGAGGCAAAGCGGAGGCAGCTCAGGAGCAGCTTTGTTCTTGGAGGCAGCCCCACCAGTGTGGAGGCCACTGAGGGGATGGCAGGAGCACCGCAGCTCAGCCGTCAGTGGCCGACCCCAGGGGCTGGGGCGCAGCTCCCTGGGGAGACCCTCGCCCTCTGCCCCAGCAGCTGAGACCTTGGGTGAAGGGCTGGGCCAGCCCAAATCTGGGGCTTCGCCGTATAGACAGCAAGCAGTGGCTGAGGGAGGGTAGGCAGCCCCAAACCCTGGCAACCTCAGGAGGAGAAGCAGGAGCCTCTGGAAGACATCATGGCAGTAAGAATCTTTAAAATATTTTTTAATTATTCCTTTGAATTTAGGTTCTCCTTTCCTTCATTATCTTTTGAACGCTGTGGATGTTGTTCCTTCATCTCTCCCCTGTGCAACCCACCTGAGGGCAGCCACAGGAGCCCACTGCCACACCACATCCAGACCTGGCTGCTGCCCCAGGGCATGGCTGAGGCATGCCAGAAGTGAGAGCTGCATTTTAGCATGCAGCAAAAACACCCACGTTTCTGCAGCTGGTGCATGTGTGCATCAGATCTGTGAATGGATGCTTGAAAGATTAATGTTGTTCAGATCTCATGAGTGCTAAGCTGACAGCCCTGACATCACATAGGATCTGAGGTATTCTACGCAGTCATGAGGGATATAAACGTAAGGGAAAGGAATGTGTCTGGATTTTAATGAGATTCAACCAAACACAAAAAAAATTCAGAAATTGATTCAGACTTCAGGTGATTATTTTTATCTTATGTTTATTACATTGACCTGCTAAATAAATAAAATAGCAGTTACTACAGGAAACATGTGATTGTATAACTTATAAATGACTCCAAAAAGCATCCCCTGCTATGCATGTAGCTATTATAGAAAGACTGTCAGGTTGGATTGTGAAAATAGAAATTATTTACACGAATTGCAGTACGCTTTTCTGTGTGTCTTCTTGCTTCTGTTCTGTTGCTGATGCATGTTAAATTGAAGACCTACATTCCTGGGTATTTTTTGTTTTCTCCCTACTCTGTTTTGTGCTGTTACTTATTCTGTCAGTCTGTTGCTTCCATTAATTTGAGGTATTTGAGGTGAAAATACTGTATTATTACCCACTATCCCTTGATATTTTCATAATTCTATCACTGGACATATTAAGATTGATTAACCATATTTAAAAGTATCTATAACCAAAATTTTGTGGTAGCAAAGAAAAATCCTAATTATAATATCCTGCATATATACTTTGATACAGTATAGTAGCTCTAAGTCATATGTAAAATGGCTGCTACTCATTTGTGTGGGTCTGGTGATGAAACAAACCATGAAAACAAAGTTGGCTAATACCAGAAATGAGAGAGAATAGAATTCTAATGTCAGTTTGCATAAAGCTGACAAAAAGATACAGTTTTGCTTAGACTTCACCCTTGTTTGTGTCCTGATGTATTCAGTGTCCTTTTCACCAGAGTGCTGCTGCTCTAGCAGTGCATGTTTCACTAGTATTTGCAAACCACCTCCATATGGTTTCTAATGATGGAACATTATACTTGAAATCCAAATTTGTCTCTGTTAAATAGGAAATTGATATTATAAACCCAAGAGCTGCTGGTGAGCAGTCAGAGATTAGCAGACATTCACGTTAAATGTTATTTTCAAAGCAGTAGCAATTCTTCATTTTCTAAGTTGAAGAGTAAGTACATGACTACATTAGGATGTTTTCCATTGTCAAAGTAAGGACAGCATGCTTGGCTGGACAGACACTGAAAAAAAAGCCCAGGCTGATGCAGAGACGGAGCCATTTTAGCAAGTAAAACAACTCTGTGAGGTGGTGGCAGGCCTGCCTGAACAAGGCTCATGTGAGCTGGGTTTGGCTTGATTATCATGGGAGCTAAAAATCGGTAATTCTTTTCATTTGTTCTGTTATGTTATCAGGCTTTAGCATCTGTGTTTCCAGGGTTTTCTGTGCAGTCACGAGGGATATAAACATAAGGAAAAGGAATGTAAAAGGGCAGAAATTACAATATAACAAATTATTCCAAGGCTTAGGACTTAAAGCACCATTCATATATGGAAGGACTTAGAATAAAAGTTATGAGAGTTGGCAGTGCTGGTGAACAGACTGTTCAGCTCCAAATCTTTTGCAATGACAGGAAAGACTCCACGTTATGCTCTTTACCTGTCTCTGTTGTTCTTAGCTACTGTTGCTATCACCAGGGAGATAATGTAGAATATGGTAAGGAAATGTTTTCAAAGGAAATGCTGGTTGTAAATGGCTACTGCTTCTACAAAATGTTACATGGACAGCACCTGTGCACAAAGTCCTTTTCTTCAGTTTCCAGGCTGGGGCACAAATTGTTTGCTGTGTGTATCCTTACCAATGTTTTTATAGCCTTTTCCATGTGCTGAATATATCTCTAGGATACTTCATCTTTCAGAGCCTGACATCATGCTTCATTTACTATTCACTTGCTCTTTGGAAACAAAATGTGGTTGTCAGCATAGGTATATTAATGCTGTGCACTTCTATACTTATTCTGTGGTTTAAAATTTTTGAATAAATTATTTGAACCTTTCAGGTAGTATCTCATTCCCATCTCACATTTGTGCCGGTTTTTTCTTACCTGTTCCATGTGTGTGTGCAACCTAACAGAAAGACTATGATTTGTCTCTTGCCATTGGTGGAGTAAATAAAAGATAAAATTATTTGCAATCTAACCGCTTTGTACATGCCCACATTTAAAAACAGACAGCTCTTCTAGTCAAGGAAGTTCCTCAGCTGCAGCTTGTAGGAACCTGCAGAGGGAAGGAGGGATAGGGTATATATATCAGGGCATTTATCATGTCATGCCTACCCTGCTTTTCTGTTCTTCTGTAAGAAGCACTACCCAGTGCTGGCAGAGGTGTGCTAAGACGATAGATCTGGTCCTATATGGCTATTATTGCACTTAAAGAATGAGGGCATTCTGGCCCTGAGTAGGACATTTTTAATAATAGAATAAATACTGACTGCACAGTTAACCTGAAAGAGTTAAGTTTAATTTAGCTTCTTCCACAAACTGCTTCTTAAAGGCTTTTGTTTGCTCATCTCCACTGGATCTTAAACAGAGACATTGTGTTGCTATGGAAAATAGTGAGCAAGCAATAACAAATGCTTCCTCACATAGAAGCAAAGCACCCTGTTAACCATCAGCCATGCAGATATGACTGAGAGTGGAAAAGAAAATACGGGAAAAAATATGAAACCAGTTCCAGCTTTCATTCTGCCCTTAAATGAAATACAATCTAATTTTCTTCTTTCAGCACAGCACAGCAGCATTCATGTGATCCAGGGGAAGAGAGTCATTTGCTAATAGCAATTTCATTATTTGAGGATATCCGCCACAGTCATAAGTATCAGCCTGAAACAAGAGATTTTGAAAAGCCTTGCATGAGTTGCATTTCACATATGCACATCTTATGCTAAGCCAAAAAGAATAAGGGATTATTTCTTTTATAATTTTCTTAGTCCCAAGAAATTTCTCCATGAGACATACGTGGAATATAATACCTTCAATCCAGTCAGACTTGCCTCCAAACTCTGAAAGCATTGGAGAAATATAAACTAGAAAAATTTGACATTGGCCTTGATCTTTCCTTTGCCACCTAAGATGCTTTCCAGGGTCAGCATTGAAATTCAACACAACACCATTCTGCTGGAAGAAAGCAGCAGTTGCACAGTAGAGCTATTTTATTTTTAAAAATCTGTTACAGCTTATTTTTTTAAAAAAGATCACTTAGGACTCAACCTATTTTTAAACAACTGAGTCTTTTCATTCTAAAGTCTCTGCCTTTTTTCCACCTATCTGCAGTTTTCTTTTTATAATGTTCTTGACTAAGCAAAGTTAAAGTCAGCACTCTTACAGCATACCAAAGTTGACATTGTAGGTCTTTGTTTCAAGAGGCTATTTGTGTTGTGACAGGTTAAGAACAGACCATAGTTACACTGTTGTTCTTACTGAAGACAGGCAAACTAGATCAAATCCTGTAAGACTTACTTAAGCAAAACTCCAAATGAAACTTTTCCTCAATTCATCTAAAAATAGTCAGAAATAGAGTTTAGCAGTTCCATGTTTTTCGGAGCCTACTCTAAAAACTCAGATCATCCTTTTTGCAGCTACTGCTCATGCATGGTTCAAAAATGTCTAATTCAAATGCAGTGCAAATGTAAAAACTCAGCTGAAAATATACATCCTTCAACATAAATTTCCAATTACATGTAAGAGGAAAGCTAGTAAATAGATGATTCCCCACTAGCTGAAATTAAGCCTATTCGTGTTAACAGTGAATGGTGAATAAGATGGTCTGAAAAATGCTCACTGCCTTGTGAACTTAATCTGCAGCAACAATTGCACAACATCAGTCTTCCTGAACCAGCAACGTATCTATTTGTCAAAAGAATTAAATCATAAAATCCAGGGTATTTTGATACATGTGTTTCCGTAGTCTTTCTCAAGTTCTAGATGAACATTTAAATTGAATAGCTGACTTTACTGATTTTATTCTTCTGCCAGGAGGCAGCATTACTTTGTAAAGGAGTGAGGTAATCCACCCATGCATGTAAAGATTTTTAGTAATACATTGCCATTACATCTACATTTTTCAAGAACTTTAACTTACTCAAAGAACACTCAGGCTGTATGTGGAGTGTAGCATCCACAATGCTTATTATTTTACCTAATTTCTAGCTGCATTGTCTGAAGCAGGTCTTGGGATATGCCCCTGAATATGTTTTGATTCATTATATGAAACAGGATTAATAAGAGACTTTTACTAATGTTTAGTCATCACTCTGCCTGTGAACAGAAATGTTTTCCAATGAGTGATATAGAATCAGTTCAAGTTTCTAAGCTTGACTCCTTTAATTTTATTTCCTGCACCAGAAAAATAAATTAACGATCATTACTTACCAGGAAGGCAATACTTGCAACATAACAAGGCGATCCTGCAGAGAAAGTTACACAGACTTCTCTGGACATCAAAAACATACAATAATATTTTACTTCTCCCTTGGTAGGGAATCAAAGAGAGCCTTGGGTACTCCAGTTCTAACCACATCACAGCTGAAGTGTCCAGAGAGAATCTAGAGTTTCAGATTCAACCGCTGCTATGTAAAACAATGCCACAGGAACATTCCCACGTCAAAACCACAATTTTTATAGCCAGCTGAATAGCTCTTTCAGGCAATGAGCAGTCAGTTCAAATATATACCTTATTCCAACTAAAACAGAGATCCACTGTATATCTGTTCATAGAGAGTACTTAGTATAGACTCTAATCTCTAGAAATTGGCATAATTTTAAGGCACTCAAGAGAACAAACACTCAAATTACAGACTGTTAAAATAGGAAATGTGCTGGAGTTCTACTGGCACACTTTGTTGGACGCTTCTGCAGTTATGCTCCTGTCCAAATGTATCTGCTTGTGTGTATTGGTTTGAAAGGCATTAAGGGTCACATTTTCTATACATGAACTGAGATGAGGGCTGCAGATCTAACTTGTGAAAATAAAAAAGATGGGAGGCCTCAAGAGTATGCCCCCTTATCATATGTATGGAAAGCTCTTCTATGGGTATACCACAGACTATACTATAAAGACAAAGCTGTCTTCACATGGAGGAGGGGTAGAGATTGGATCTGTTGATGTCTTCAGTTGCTTCTTAATTTTCCTCTTATTTTACAGCCTCCGGAGATTACCCTAGTTATCCCAAAAAGACAGTTCAGCTCCAGATGGGGACTATGCAGGCCAGAATAGGAAAACATTTATTCTCAGGGTTCTTGCTCTGTAAGGCAATGGGAGTTCCTCTTTCTAACACTCTTCAGCATCACTAGACTAGGCTCAAGCACTCTGTGGACCTGAGAGTATCAAGGTGAGGAGAAAAAGTAAGTTGACTTTGAAGTTCTGTGTTTTCCCTAGGATAAGCAAGAAGGGAGAAGCCCAGTTTCTCACTAGTAAATGTGGTCATATTATTCAGTACTGTACAGTTTTGTATTTTAAAAGATTCTTTCTAGCTGCCTCTTATGGTTTCTGAAGACTGATTTCACTATGAATGAATTCATAACACTGGGAGTATCTTAGGAACATACTCCTGTGTTCAGATATCCAAATGCCTTGAAAAGACCATGTACTAAATAGAGATAGCAAAAGATTTAACTTTATGTACTTTAAGAGAAACCCGAAGAATCATTTCTCATCTAAAATTCTTGTATTTGCTCAAACATTCCTTAGTGCTGTCCTTGACTGATTTTGCCACAGGGCACACAGAACTTCCACTTTTAATTTATTGTGCTATCCTTTGTGAGGCTGAAAGCAAAGGGCGTTTTCCCTCAGTTACACCAGTCTATTTGTGGACTTTCCTTACAGTCAAATTTTAGAACAACTTTTCTGTTAGCTGTTCTCAAAATGAACAAACTAAACCAAATAACACATAAAAAATAAATTATTTGCTTAGAAAGCAGAAGTCTTTACATTGGTTTGAATTCTCAAGTTGTTCAGAGGAAATAGCTTTCTAGTGTAGATAGGATCTCTGAATGTAAATATGCAGCAATGCTAAAGAGCTTGTTTTACTTTTAAAACCTCACAGTCTGGGGAAGCCTCATTGAAAATGGTTAAAGACCTTGAACTTCACTGACTAGCACTCACTGCAGTTTCTGGTGGAAGTCCCATGGAAGGAAACAAATGTGTCCTTGTCCTTTGGGTACGAGGGGAGGAATCTGTGGGCTGACTTTCCTTCATATAAAGCTGCACTCCTAATCCTCACACTAAAAAATCCTTTGCAAGAAAAAGTTGTTTGAATGGTGTTTCTGTAATTTTGAATAATTCAGCCTGCACATTCACCTGGACTCCAGAGCAATCTGAGGCTTGGAACTGGGACATTGGAGCTAAAACAACATAAATGGAATGACATGTGTGACCTTCCAGGATCTGGAAGCCTGTTGCCCTCCAGGTCCCTGGCTTATTCAGGAAATTATCTTTTTTATAATGTTGACATTCACATACACAAGTGGAAATCCATAGTGTTTCCCAGACCTGACACTGAAACCCACACAAAAGGGAGCAGCAGGCTCAGAATGAAATGAAGTGCTAAAGAAAATAAGAATAATAATCTTGAATTTCATTTATTGTTCTTCTTGAAATCTTTGTTTGGCAATGTTTCTATGAAAAGATTGAAATTTAGTATTTCACACATTTAACACCCGGTGAAACACCACGCAAACCCATGGCAGTGGCCAAACACACCTCATTGAGGAAAACTTGTGACTACTGTCTTAATTAAGACCCAGACTTCTCTATGTACTGTCATGAATTTATTCTCTAGAAGCTTTTTCAGTAAAGCATCTGTCCCAATTAAGTGTGTCCAAATTAAGTGAAATACTTTTTATTGAAATAATCACTTCTGGCCTTGATTCTTTATATCATATGAAAATGTGTTTCTAACAATGCTGTTTGCAGAATAGCTGAGGGCAAGTGTTTTTACAAAGAAGTAAAACAAAAATATTGACACTGTAAAAGAGAATTCTTCTTGACACCTGTCAGTATTTGGTCCTGTGGCTGACGTGCCCCCTCTCTCCCCCCCCACCCCTCCCCCCCCCCCCCCCCCTTTTTGACTTGCTTTATGTACTAACTTGCCAGCATCTTGGCAACATTCTGGCTTCATATCTTCGGCAGAGTGCTACAGGCCAAGTGTCTTTTACCTCCCTTCTGTCACTCCCAGAGGTCATAAGTTCATTTACACTGCTTTGGAGAAGCCTATTTCAGTAACAATTCATGAAACAAGATTATGTTAAGGAAAGCAATGTTGGTTATATTAAAAACTAGAGAGAAGAATTAAATGAAACAAAAGCTAAACAGAACAAACTTTCCTGTATCTGGCAGCTGCACAAAGTCTAGCTCACCAGGTTACAATCTCATAGTTATTAGTGATAAATTCAAGCACACTAGAAAAATGTACCGGTGCTTATCTGACCTTTCTTCTCATAATATGGTCCACAGATCTGTTACAACAGGAACTTCAGCCAACAGCAGCTTCACAGAAGAGCAGTTCTGGCAGTCATGAACAGAAGAGAAATGCTTCACCTTTTAAAGCTCCCTTCAGCTGAGAAAACTCTCCCTTCTTAGGATAACTGAAATCCAATTTTTTTAAGTGGCAGGTTGTGTAAAATATATTTTGAGGACACAGAAACCAAGCAACTGTTTTATTGACTGTGGAACATGGCTAATTCTACCCAGTGATGACAACGTTTCTAAATTTTGTGAGGCAATTCCAGCTTTCTGCTAGATGTGTCAGAGTATGTTGACCTGATATCAGTTGTTGAACTGATAAAAGGAAATCTGTAGCTTAGCCCACACAGACTTTTGAATTTCTTTTTGTGGAAGCTCCACTGATCTGTCACTGTGGAAATACTTTCTTTAAGGAATAAGAACAGAATTAGTCTTTCAATACAGTAATTAAAAATTAGGTATATTGTATTTAAGTATGTGTTCTGCAGGCAAAGGTTCCTGCCATAGGACAGGAAATTGCACAGGTTGAGGCTGGCTAACCAGTGTGCAGAATCTGATGTCCTTGTTGTTATGTCGTAGTCTTTAATACAAAAGGCAAGGATACTCTGCCTTCAGATTATCATTGCTTTTAAAATTGGATTTAGATGTTTCACTATGAGTTCAATATTCTTTACATTTCTTTAGGTGGTGACTGACAGAAAGTTTGAATAAAAATTGCTCGTCAGAATTAAGCATATAATAGTTGGTCTCATTACAGAAATCTGTCAACTTCAGGTTCAAAAGCCTAGCACACTAAAGGAAAAGCAGTCGCCCGGAAGCATAAATCGTGGATGGGAAATGCAAGGGCACTCTTTGCAGTGCTTCAGCCTGCACATGGCTCAGAGTCTGTTTGACATTTTGCAGGATTGGAGTAAGGTTGGAGTGAGGTTACTGGCCTAGGAAATTCTTTAATACTGACACATGAACAAAACTGTACAGGACAGGGAAATCCACCTATAACACAGGGATGTGTTCATGGGGTGTGTTCATGTTCATGCTGATTATGAAATCAAACTGTCACCTTCAGCACCAGTTTTTTATCCACTGGAGGAGCTGTGCTCTCTCTTTCCAGTGCCTGTTCTCAGAGGCATTGATCTCTTCAAAATGTCTCATTTCTGACATGTGCCCATTGTGAGAGCACACAATACATAACCAGAACTGACAGGAGACAACAACCATGCGGAAAAAAGTGTGAGATATACAGTGTTTTGAAAGAGGAATGGAGGACCAGAAGTGACAGCGAGGAAGAGCAAGGAAGAGCAGGCATGGCAGCCTTTAGACAGCTTGAAAGAAGGGACGAAAGCCATGGAAAGAATGTCAGACAAGGAGCAGGTAGCTGAAAACAAGGAATAGAGACTATTCACTGTATTTTGGGTAGAAAGGAGGGGTTCAAAGACAGTAGAATCAGGAAGAAAAAACATAGGAGAGTGAGAGGGTCATAGAAGTGAGGTTAGAAGTGGTCTAGTAAAACACTATCATAAAGGAAGCATAGACTGCTGGAGAAGGTTTAGAGATGATACAAACCACTAAATAGGAGGGATGGGTAAGGAAATGAGAATTTATTTGAGTCTTGAATTGACTGTTGGTGAAAGCAAAAAGAAATAGAAATGGAGAATGCGGAAACCATTTGGGGAATGATAATGAAAGAAGGGATGTGAAGACACTGGGACATAGGGAAGAACAGTAAAAGGAAAGGATACTCTAACACAGATGAGGAGCATAGGCAAAAATAACAACTAAAACCAAAAAATCCAAACCCAAAATAAACCAAAACCCTGCCCCCAAATCCAACTTTCTTGTCTGAAGCCATCAAGGTAGGAGAAAGAGATTATTTGATCCAGTTCACATATGCTTTCCTTTTGCAAAAGACTGTATACTGTATGCACATTGCAGAAACAGTATAGTAACTCTTGTTACCACAGTGCATGCTGCTGCAAAGCTAATCCTTTTCTAGACACCCATGTGAATGCATCCAGAAACGACCTTGCAACTACAATGAAGGATCAATATAAATGCATCCAAATGTATTAGAAATTTTCCTTCTACCCTCCTAATCACCTTTAGATCGCAGTGACTGACACTTGGTTTATGTGAACCAATCCACAGTAAACCACTCCAAGGAAACCATCCACCAAGCTTACCTGAACACACACCAGTATTAGCTGGCATGCTCATGTGAAGTAACAGAGACATAAACACAACATAATCCTTGCTGTGTAATGTAGTCCTCAGTGTTACAGATGAAGAAGCTGACTTAGAAAGGCATTTGGGGACAAAGGTGTTTTACTGTAGCCTAGAGATTTAGGCAGATGTCTGTACTGCTTCTGATTATGATTTTGCCATCAGTTGGTTTCATTGCCCCGGGGAAGTTTGCATTTCAGATTAGTGTGAATATTTGATTTCTACGTATTTTATAGGAGTACTGCAAATCTTTCCTTATTAGTAGCTTTATCCTGGAACAATATAAGAAAATGCAACTTTTAAGTTAAATAAGAGTAATGTTAGAGGAAGTGTTTCTATACAGAACTCTCTAATGTTTCTCTATATTTACTGTCTGTTCAAATCTCTCAAGCTCTCTCCATCGATTTTAACAGGCACTGAATCAGATTGGAAGTTAAGGCCTGACTGAAGCATTTAGTTAGAAAAATATGATGTAACCTGTGAACCAGTGCGTTCTCAACATTGTCATCAGTCCACAAAAAATGTAGGTTGAAACAGGTGCTAGACATTTTTGGAGAAAATCAGTGCAATTTCAGGTCAGTTTAATGGAACAGCCATTTCATGAAGCAGTTAACCAGCTGCTCATACATGCCTATTTCACTCATCTTAACAAAATTGTTCAAATATTCATAGAGATTTCCACTACTCACACAAGAACTGCACTTTCAACTGGTCATACTTTGTATTTAATCAATTCTTCCTTCAACTGTGCAAGCATGTGATACCCATTGCAGGTTACTCACTATGTAGGAGGCCACAAAATGTGCAGCAAATTTGCCTGGAACCTCATCTGTCCAAACACAGCACTATTATCTATAAAAAGTAAGCAGTAAAGTGACATATGGAAGAAAATTACCATAAACTGGGTGTAAGTGTATGAACTATAAACTGGGTTAGAGGGAAGACAGGCTCAGATTTCCCCTTCCTCTGCTTACCAAGCTACACTGAACTCAATGAGATAACTCAAGGTAGATTTAAATAATTTAGGTCCTAACTGAGGAATCCTATCTTACTGCTATTCATTCTTTCTAGGCATGGAACACATTTATTTTTTCCACTAGGCTGTTTAGTAAACCACAGAGTTATCCAGTTAGTGATCAAACCTTAATTGGATTACTTACATGCCAAAATAACCCCAGTCACTTGTGTGAACCACATTAACTTCAAGTAATTTAGAAGAAAATCACAGGCACTAAAACCAGCTCCCTCTCTCATGGATGAGAGAGCAGCTGCCTGTAAGATCACGGTCATGCCAAGGATACTTTATGTTCTGCAGATGGTTCCATTCCATCTCAAGTCTGAAGATAGGGATGTGCTGAACAAGCCTTTTGTAACATTCCTATTGAAAACTTAACAGCCAACAACCAAATGTGAACAAAAAAGAGTGGTGGGATATTCCTTCTAAATATAAAATCTAAAGATGGCCTTTTAGCAACAGCAACTAATTTGGTATTTCCTGAACAAGCACTTGATTGATGGTACTTGGAAAGGGTAATGTTTTTAAATGTTAGAACTGGAATGGAATTAAATCATTGTTAATTGTAGTGCATGCCTGCTCACACCAGTTATCATCCTTCGCCTGTCTGAAGATTAATACTCTGTATATACACTGTGAGGGAAGAAAGATGGAGCAAATTCCTTTCCAGCATTTTTTCAGTTCAGTCAGATTTTTTTCCCTGGTAAGAAAATTCTATTCCCAGCATCTTATATGCAGCAACTGCAGGAATACGAGTTTTAAAAACAGTCCACAACACGTAGCATCTTTAGTTACAAAGATGCAAAGATGTGAGCCATGAAAGCCTAATCACATGCAGCAGAGATTTTCCACACTGTCGGTCAGTGCCTGATGAGCAGGGCTGCACACTCTCTTCTAGTCAGACTGCAGCAACTGTGGTGTGCACTACATGCAACAGGAACCTTTTAGGGAGAGTAATGAAAAGGCCTGACAACAGGATGACCTTTCCCCAAGGAACTGAAAATAATCACCCCCTGAAGTCAGAAGGAGAATCTATACAGCTGTTCGTACAGGTTAATTTTTATCTTCTTTTCCAAGGGCCATTACAAACAAGCGTCATTATGTAGCACCAATACTTCTTATAGCTTAAAAATTAAGTTGTTTTTTATTTTGGGGGGGGGTGGTGGGGTGTGGTTTTTTTTTTAGCTATGAGAAACACACCACAATTGTGAAATGCCATTGCAGATCTTGCCAGCAGAAACAAGGAAAGAAATGTTCTTTAGTGTTCTGTATCAATAGCTGTCTTTGTAAGCTAATTTGTGCTTTGTTTAACAATAAAATCATACTTGACTTTAAGCAAATAGGTGGCATGAATGAAAGGCACTGCGCAGTTGGTAGAGAGAGTGACAGAATGGAGTCTAAGGAGACTCCCTGTTCTTAGAAGTTACTCCACACCTCTCCCATTTGTCAGCCCACAGGGAAATTAATGAAGCCTGCAAACTGCAGGACTCCAAACCATAAAATCCTGCTGTTAGTAGTTTATTTTACACTTATTGGAGTGGTATCCTGATGGGTATTCTTAGAAATTTAAAATGGGATAATAATTATAACGTGGAAATAAACTAGGTTCTGTTCCTCTGCAACATATAGACCTAACTACTTTGGCACTGAATAGATTCAATCTACATATAAGAAAGTGATGCAGATATGGCAGGATTTCAATTCTTTGTTTGATTTTCTGGTCTTTCCCTGCATTTTGTGGATATCTATTTCTTATCAATTATCCCTCCAGTGTTATTTCTGATGAGGGAATTGCCTCTTGACAGATCTGCCTGTGTACTGCAAGCTTTCATCAAATTGCCAAAATTATTTCACTCTTCATTTGAGCCTTTCACCACTCAATCTAGGAAAGATAAAGGCATCTGTGCATATTTTGCAGACCTCTTGGAAAAATTTTACTTCTTCTTGTCTGTGATCTAAGATGTTGTTGCCATTAGCAGTCAGACTGTTGATATCTGAGTACAGTGTAGCACCTGTTTCTTTAATAGTCCCATTTTTTGACTCAAAGCGAAATTTTGCTTCTGCTTCTTTTAAAATCATTTTGACTCTATACCTGTAGATGGCTTTATTGAGCAACTGCCTTGTGAGATGTGGTCAGTGTATTTAGTGCTTTAATGAGCTGCATGCCCCAGGCTTTGTAGGCAATTTTTCAACTATGTATATATCTCTGTTTTCCATTTCCAAAATCCTAGAGAAATACCTGGAAAAGGCAGCAATGGGGATTGCTCCAGTTTTACACCATTTAGACAAGATAATACTACTTCTGACTTTATTCTAGACTGTTTCCCAATATGTAGGATAGCACATGGTGGGGAGGCAGTTGCACTCTTCAGAGGACAAGGTATTTGCAATTCATGTTCATGTTTCATTGGCAAAATCCCATCTCTGTAATGTTACACAATGACATATTTCTAGTGCTTATACTGCTGAATGCTGGGTAGAGCACTCACCAAATCAGTCATCTACAAAGATACTTGGCAATCACTAAAAATCAGAATAGAACCCCCAGAGGGTGAACATACTTCAATTTAGATTAATATTTCATACTAAGAAACACATTCTTGTTCTATTTTGGTTTTCAGGATGCCAAAGAACATGCTCTAGGCATGATTTGTACTGAAAACCAAAGAAAATTCCAATTTTTCCTATCCCATAAACCCGCTAATCACCTATAGATAAGATCACTAGAGCAAACTCAAGTTAGAGTGCAGGATCTAAATCTTTGTGTCATTAGTCAACCATTTATGAAAATGTTTTTGAAAGCTCTGTAATAAATAACATAATCAATTGTAGAACTTTGTCATCATTTCCTTCATTTTTTCTTTTAAAAAAAGCTTGTGAAAAGAAAGGTTAATTAAAGTCTATTATTTATAAGGCATAAAACTACTTTCCAAACAATGCTTATCACACAAGAAATATTCCAGAAAGCTGATTTTTGATAATTATGTAAAAGTCAACTTGGTCAGAGCTGCCTGCAGTTATCGCTCCCAATCTACGGAAAAACAAAAATGATTAAGTAGCTACAGAAGCTTTGTTATGAAAAACTTAGTGACTTTTGCACAAACATACACATGCACAAACACAGACACAATGAGGGGAATGTCCAGAATTTGTGGGTTTATCTATCCTGTGTTTGAGATAGATAGAAATCTCCAATTTCATTTATTGGGAGTACCAGCTTAAACTTTTTAAAAAGTGAGTAATTAGGCAAATTCAAGACTCTGAGATGATTTTGATTTGCAGAGGGAAGTTCAGTTTGAAAATTAAGCTATGACCATTTTTTATCAGAGCCACCTCTTCAAAGAACAAACACCTAAAATAAATCTGAATCAGGTATTAAAAATAAGGTCTGTGACTGAAAGCTCTGATGCATAAAGACCAGAATTTTTACGTAGTATAGGAGACAAATTATAAACTATGGGTCCTTCAATGCCATAGAGAATTAAACAAATGCATTAATATGTTATGAATACAAAAATAATTTTCATCCAAACTCCAGTTAAAATGAAATGGTAACTGTAAAAGTCTTTTACCAGAAGTCTTTGCTTCATTTTAAAGCTGTTCTTAAAAATAAACAAAGATTATCTATCTTCCCACTTATAGCCAGCAGGCAAAATCAGAACATACATATCAAATAATACACAGCAAGTTTCCATTCTTCAGTGAGAAGCAGCCAGACTATTCTCTAGGCTATAATATTCCTGATAGCACATGGTGTGAAGGCCCAGCCCTATCTGCTGCTGCAAAGTAAGAGCTCAACTGCCACTAAGAAATACTGGCTGTTGCCAGAGTCTTAGGCAGATATTTTAGGAGAAAAGGGGATTTATGCATGTCTGCTCAGCGTTTGCTCTTAACAACTTTGTCACATGCTTGGTCCAGCAATTCTGTGTCTGTTGTGGGTACCCAGAGCCACACGTGCTGTCTTCACCCAAAGGCTGAAAGAGAAGCAGCTTTAATTCTTCCTTCTCCCATAGCAGTGAACAAAAAGCTTTTCACTTGAAGATAGCTGCTTATGAAAGCTACTACAAGAAGTTTCGGACAAAGAGAAACTTTAGGTAGCTTTCTCCAAATACAGTAGAATCAGTGTAGCACTCAAAGTAAATTTTCACATGGTCCCTGTGTAAAAATGGTGTGCAGTTTGGAGGATTAAAGCCAAATTCTGATCTCACTGATGTCAGATGAGATACCCCAGTGATGAATGTGGTTTTTGGCTTCCCAAGCAGCCGTCAGAGGCAATGTGTTTCTAATAAGATGGAGACTCAGTAGGGGCCAGGTGCTCTATTAGTTTAAATTGTTAGAGTAGCAGGAGTTGTGCAGAAGGTTAGTAGATGGAAAATGTTTTCTGCCTTCTCTAAGCTTGTACTCCTGGTCCAGAAATTCAGTTGCTGAAGCTCAACGTTTTAATGGCTGAGCTTCTGACTGAGGCTTACTTTACAAACCTTTAATGTAATAGTAATAACACAAATAGTTGTTGTCGTATATTTGCAGAACTCAGTTTCAACTGTTTCATTTCTCACGTATTTTTGTTTGGGGCAGAATTCTACCTGTTCCCCTCTAAGTAACTATTTCCCTTGTATTTTCTAAAGCACTCTCATACTTACTATTTACATAATTCTTCAGTTCAAAGGTAGCTGGTGTTCATTAAATGTACCACTGAATGAAATATTTAATGCAAGCTAAACAAAAAACCTGTGGACAGCATAATAATGCTGTAATGGAACAAAATATTGTATTACAAGATGAAAGTTAAGTGAAGCTTCATACAGTCCAACCTCAGTAATTTCATGGAACTGGCAAGCAGCGGAGTGATTTGCTGTTGTATTGATGGCTATCCTGATAGAGAGAGCCCGGTCACATCTTGTAATCATTCCACAAGCACTTCTGGCAGCAGTGCAGCACCCCAAGGACCACTGCTGGGGTGTCCACAACATCAGCTTCCTGGCGCTGGGTTATTTTTCGAGAATAGGGAAACTGCTCGCCAATAGCTGGACTTTTTCAGGGCACATTGTGTATGTGCTACTTGATACAGCTGAATGGGGTTTTTAGCTTGGACAGCACCTGCAGCAGTGCTCAGTGCCTCCACCCCTCTGTTATCCTCCCCAGAACACCAGGCTATGCACACAAGGAGTGCTGTGGCCCTAAGCTGCTCCTCTTGGCTTCATAAATCCTGCACATTTTCAGAGACCCAGGAGGGAGAGGCTGGGGAGAAAGTTGCAAGTATAACCATAGACAACACAAATGGAAAGAGTCCCAGTTACCAGTTAAACTTTCTTTTTCTTTGATTGGTTATTTATATGTGTATTTGCACAACGTGTAATTTCAGGCAGTACCTCCGCACACCACTCTGTAGCTGGAAAAATGCCCTACTGTCCTTTAAGTGAATCAAGACAGAAGCAAGAACTCCTTTTCATGACAGAACAGTCTTGTGCCTGAAAGTATCTGTATTTGTATTGTTCAGTTACCGAGAGGGTGAATGGAGTCCAGATGGCAGGTTTGCAATTTGCAGAGATTGTAGGATGCTACAATAGGGTCACTAGAACCATCCGAGCTGTAAGGGAGGTTCAGATCATACTGTGCTGCCCTGTCTTACTGGTGTTTAACACATTTTGACATCAGTTCTGTGTGGAGATAACTGACAGTTTCTGTGTGGACAGTTTCTGTGTGGGGATAACTGACCATTTACGGGCTTTGAAGCACAAATTTCTAAAGACAGGAAAAATTTTGTGTGCTTTCATCCTGTCCAGACTTACTTAAAAAAAACCGAAACATGGATTATATAGAACATGCAAGAATAGTTTAGGCAGAAAAAATCATAGATTAATATTTCAACTAGGATGTAAACTGGACTTTTTCTCAGAGAGACACCCAGGAAGAGTCCTAAGCATTACTTTTTCAGAAAGAAAAACAACCCAAACCCAAAAAGGCTACTTTCACTGAGATGAAGGAGGGAGCTTCATGCTGATCTGTCAGTGACAGGTTCAGCACCTCCAATGACTGGGACTGCTACCTGGCAGACACCCTCACTTACATGCCAGTGATTTCTACTGTAGTGGAGCAAGAAAGGCCAGAGCAGCCTCTTACTTTGAGAAGTGCTTTTCTTATAAAAAGATCCACTGACTACTTGCCTAGGCTGATGGTTCTGCTGTTCAGTTCCACTTGAACACAGGTTAGGTGGTTTAATGGCCAAAATGTACAGAACAGAGCATGCGATAAAGTTGGCTTTCTATGAATATATAAGTATAATCCTTTCTGTCAGCTAACGCATTTGCCATATGAGGTGCTCACGCGCTCTACATGTGAAAACTAACTAACTTTAGTGCCATCACATAGGAGGTGCTGCTGTTCAGGAGTGCAGGTGGTGGAGCTAAACTAAGAAGGTCTGATAGCAGGGACAGGACCACGATAAGCCATATGATAGGAGAGGATGAGGGAGATGAATGTTCTGAGTACAAGTTTTGGAAACAGTGCAGCAGCCCTGGTCCTGCAGCAGGGAGGAAGACTATGGGCCTTGTACTGTGTGTGTGAAACCAAGTCAACTGCTTGCATGACTAATTGCCAGCATGCACCACATAAACACATATGTTGCTTTTCTTTTGTAGTCCATTTATATTTTTACACGTTTTCATTTAAAAGTAATTACTCACAATTAGTTCTATATCATGAGGGAGAAATTAGCTGCCTTCCAAAATAGTTAGCTTCTATGCCAGAAAGTAAAAGTGGGAAAAAGCAGGATATATATATACATCTTTTTGGGAAAGCTTAGAACTTTTTCCAGTCCACGGGTGTTAACACATGCAGACATTTATTTTACACACACTGTATGGATGTCTCAAATTCCTGTTCACTGTACATACAAACTATAATGCTGTTATTTTTCCCTTTGTTTCTGAATATTGACAAAGTAGGAAATAATTTCTTTTTTTCACACGATGCACTTCTTGAAAAATCCTAGGAACAGCCAGCCTAAAGTATTGAACTGCCTTCACATCCCCTTTTCAAACTGGCAAATACAACAGAAATTCCCCAGTTAAGATAATGTCTTTTCTGAATGAACCAATTTTTAGATATGGCTCACAGTGGGCATTCGTGAAATTAAACAAAGAATTAAAATGACTCTATTTCTGTATATCATGTAGCTAGTTAGAGCCAGGGAGAAGACAAAATCCCAAGAATAAGAATAAGAATAAAAATAAGAGATCAGTAATTAGTTTTACTCAGTAAAATACTCTTTGTTTTGGCAGCAGATTTTCTGTTCTTCTAATATCTCAGAAGCATTTGTGTTTAACTAGATTTTTTCATTATGTCTGTATGTGAACATAATTCTATACTGCTATACAGAATAAAAAAGTATACACTGCTGTACACTTTGCAGTTCTTCTAATCTCATACTTGCATACAAATGCTAACATTTTTTAATGATTTGAAAACAAGTTTAAATATTCCTATTTAATGATTAAACTGTAGACTTTTCAAATATATCTTCTTTTCCAGGACAACTTGGTGCTCTGTAAATGGAAGGTATAACTATTTGGTCCACTGAACCAAGCATCTGAAAATCACAAAAAGTGAACAGGGCAAAGCCTTGTAAACAACACCATTACTAACTTCCACTGAAAGCCGTTATATAGAATAATATATTTTCCCTCTGGAAAAGGGTAACACGATTGTAAGGCTTATATCAGAAGAAAAATATCTATCCAGATGAATCTTCTTACTCAGTATGGGATTATCACACTACAAATACATTACAAAATGGGACAAAATCACTTACCCTACCTGGAGGAACTGGTATGAAATAAGGAAAGCCTATCTAATATAAACATCCAAGAAACAAATCTTATAGAAAGCAATAGCCCTGTGCTTAGTGGTATTACAGAGGTTAGGGTGCCAAAGATTTCAGAAGAAGTTGGAGTTGAAAACCAAGTGCCTCTGGAGATGTTTAAGGAAGAGATCAGCTACAGGTTTCCAGATGGCTGAATAAAAGACCTGAATAGAAAGAATAAGAACTGGTGTCCTTCTAAGAGGTATCAACTAAATAAATCAATCACAAACCTTTCAGAGTTCAAGGTTAGCTTGGAGCAGGTGTTCAGTTCAGGGCTTATTTCCACTTTATTGGAATTATTAAGCTGCAAACTTCAGAGTTTACTTTTAGGCTTTCTCAAAATCACAGAAACTACTGTATGTCAAGATCATACATATGCTTTCTGTTGAGGAAAAACAGTTGTCCATTTGTCCGGCTGATACGAATAAGGTCAAGGGAGTTCAACACCTGCTTTAGAAAAACATGTTCTGTAGATACCACATTTTGCTACAACAGGTGCTGAACTCATCCAACCTTGGCCATGCTATAAAGACAACTGTTTTCAGTGCTGTTTGATGGGAGGAGTAAGTCCTGGTACGTTTATTAGCAACATTTGTATGGTGGTTACATCTTTCTTCTGGAAATGAACAGCTAATGGGTTTGGTTAGGCAACTGAAGTCTCTTCAAAGGGACTTCTTTTGGCCTAAAGCCTCTGTGTTACTTCAAGATGGGCAAATGAGGCTGATGCTTGTCTGTACTTGTACTTGTGGAAAATGATTCCTAGAACTATCTGAGAAGCCAGGCTGCCATAGGCTGTCAGTTTATAGCATGACACTTTAGCCCTTAGTGGCACAGCACAGTGAATTGCCTAGTCCCACAAGAAACAAGTCACAAAAAAGACAAAAGTTTTTGCAAAGACAACTAAATTGTAACTACGCATTGTTACAACTAAGTACCTCACGTACAACTTCATAAACACTTCAACTGGTGCTCTTAAATTTCCAGATATATTTACTTTACTCCCCTAAAGCACATTGAAGAAAAGGTATCCTTTGTTATTTGGGACTATTTGGAATTTTTAGCAGTTCACTTAACACATAATGCCTGTCATAGGCTTTCCTAAAACACCAGGGAAAAATGCATACCACAGGAGAGAAATAAATCTCTTAAAAGGTATTAGCGTAATTAAGTAGGTCGCCCTGTAGAGGTGAAGTGCCTGTTAGTATCAGTGGATTTTAGTCCTGATTCAGCAGAGTGCTTAAACAAGTTCCACTAAAATCTGCAGGCAAACACATGTGTAAGTATTCTTTTCTGAGATGCAGTCTTTAATTGTTATTATGCTGGTTCTAGGGGTTTCTGCGTTTCACTTCCTGGTGCAGAGTCAGCCTTACAGCACATGACAGAGCCAGATTTCCAAACATAAACTGTATACCTGTCTTTCAAGTTTATTATTCTTCTCCTAAGTTGTCTCGGTGTAAACCCGTTTTATCCTAAACATACATGCTTGAGAGTTGTGTTCAAGCCCTCGTATATCCTGTGACAAATCTGCAAGAAAGCATAGCAGTGAATTTAATATTTTTAAGCCTGTCGTTCACACAGAATCACACAGAACGGCTGAGGTTGGAAGAGGCCTCTGGCAATTGCTCAACCCAGTCCTCCCTGCTCAGAGCAGGGTCAGCCCAAGCAGGTTGCTCAGGGCCATGTTCAATTATATCCAAGGACAGAGACTCCACAAACTGCCTCAGCAACCTGTTCCAGGGTTATACCACCCTTACAGTGGAAAAAGCTTTTTCTTATGTTTAAATGGAAATTCCTGTATTTCAATATATGTCCTTTCACTGGCCACCACTGAGAAGCCTGGCTCTGTCTTTGCTCCCCACACCAAGAATATCCTCCTGCACCACCTCTTCCGCAGGCTGAGCAATCCCAGCTCTCTCAGTCTCTCCCTGTATGTCACCATTAGGAATTAAGATTAGGCTATTGCTGTCCTGTAAGAGGCTAACACTGTTTGCTTGAGGGACCTTGCCCTGGAAGCAGGTGGCAGTCCTGCTGAGAAAGGTTTAAGTGAAAGCTTCTGGCATGCAGAGACAGGCTTTAAGGGGAAACAGTTAATTTTTTCTAGGGAATGCTAATTTAGAGTATGGACTATGTCATCCTGGAAAAGGAGTGGCCACCTGAATGGCTTGTCTTTTATGGTATAATCTTATGATGGTGTTTTGCTTTGTTTCGTTTTTAAATTAAAGACAAACACCACGAAGATGATGAACCAATAATTTTCACATTGTAGGAGAGCACGAGAAGATTGAACTGTCTTTCACTCAAGACTGAAAGACTGCTTGCAAAATATGTCTGTTTCTGAGGCATTTCATTTCAATACAAGCTTTGGAAACAAAGCATGGATAAAAAGAAGCAGGTTTCGTGCAGCACATAAAGCATAGCTCATTGAAACAACTGACTTAAGTACTACTATTTTAGCTCCTAAAGTCAAGAGTCCAAAGAGTGTTTGCTACTTTAACAGCCCTTTGCATGATTCTTACAGACTGTAATGTAAGTCTACTATCTCTGACATTCTTTGGCTAGGTCTTCCCTGGCCAGTTGTAGATCTTTATTTGCTACTTTTCATTGTTAAATCTGTCTCAGATTAGGGAAATTTTGAAAACAGTGAGGTAATCTGGCTCTGTCATTACAGTTGAAATTAATTAGCCTGATCCTACACTACAATGGTATTTAAATCAATCATAGGATATAAACTGTGTTTCCTTTACCTTTCTGTGTTCTGGCTCCTCATGGACATGGCAGGGGAATTGGTGTTTCTGATATCCCTGTAGATAAGAATAGCCTGACATAAAAGATGGATCCCAAAGGACTGAACAAACAAACTGGTCAGAGGAGCTGACAGACCAGCTGTCACTGCACACAGAAGCCAGTGAAGGAGAAAGTATGTGAACTCTTCACTAGGCTGCAAAATTCTCATAGCTGTTCAAGCAGGGAAATTCTTTCCCTTTTTTTTGCTCTGAAAGATTAAATCATAACCACTGAAATACAAGCATTTTATATTTTAGTCATTGCAGAAATGGCTGAAGAACGTTTTTATTGCAAACAGGCAATCCCTACTAAGCATGCAGGTACTTCTACTTCCTGCTATCCCAGCACCTGAGAACCTCTTCCAGGTTGGAGGAGAGATGCTCCTGTGTGCTGAGTCACCTCTTTTTGCTCGGTATCTGGAAAGTGCTTTGTGTGCTGGAAGTGTTCCAGTCACATGAGGGATCTCACACAGTTGCCTGTTGCAATTGCAGTTGTGGAATGTGCCTTGTTTTCCAGAAAGGCCTCACAACGCTGAGTGAGTGGACAAAAAAGTGTCAAATTAGCATCACTGTAAAAAAAGTGAAGTAATTAATGTTGGGGAAAGATAGTCTAAACTATGCTTATGGGTGCTGAACTTAAAATTGGCAGTTACACCTCAGGGAAGAGAGCAATCATCACCAGAATTTCTCTGAAGTCATCAGCTTAGGATACAGTAGCAGTCAAAAGTCAAAAAAAAAAAAGTCAAACTTCATCAGAAAGGGCTCTGAGAACATAATACAAAGCATCATTTTGCTGCAGTACAAAATTCTGTACTCACATCTTGGGCACTGTGTGCAGTTTGATCCTCACATCACCAGGAGTCATAGTGGAGTTAGAGAAGGTGCAGGGGAAGGCAAGAGAAGTGAGTAAGGATGTCAAGCAACTGCAATAAAAGGAGAGACTTAAAGGGCTAAATCTTCAGTTCCGAGTGGTGAATGCTCAGTGACATATGTGAAGGCACTCAATGAAGTGAATACAGAGCTAACTCAGCAAGTCCTTCAGTAATAAAAGTAGGTGTCACAGGTAAAGGTATATATCTTTTCACACAGCAGGCAGTCAAGTTCAGAAATTTGTTGCCATGGATTTTGGAAGCAGATAGTTTCCGCAGAGGTTAAAAAGAATTAGAAACTCCTAGAAAACCAGTCAAATACTATATTAAAGAAAATAAACAGGAATTCCTTAATCAGTGACTGGACACAGGAGGACTACTAAGGAGCTAGTAGTCAAGAGTGCATGCTCTCCCTGAAGAGCATTTCCTGGCCACTTGTGGAGGCAGAATACTGGTCCAGCACAGTAGAGTATTTCTATATTCTTATTTTCAACACCGAGCCCTGCTGAGACGTAATTTGCATCTGCTTCACAGAATCCTATCTCCTCCCTTTTCCACAGCCTCATGTACAAGAGCCAGCTGGTCTGCAGATTACAGAGCAGTAGATCAAGTCAACCTAATAATTCTGGTGTCTGGGGTGACAGAGTGGTAGAGACTGCAGCAACACGGAGTAAGCACGTGAGAATCTCAGGCAACTTCTGGAGAGTGTGAGATGTGGTCATATGGTTAAGTCATCTGCTCCATATCATGCCTGGCTGTTTAAGGACTTCTGTCAAAGGAAAGCATTGAGACCTTCGGGCTGATAGGTGGTAATAACAAAAAATATAAATTATTCCTTCTGACTCCTTCTGTTTGCCTTTTGGCTCCAACTACAGGACTTCTTGAGAGTAGGATTATGGGAGGCCATGAACAAGCTTAAAATCTGTGCCCTACTTAACCACCTCCAATTTTGTATGTGGGAAGGAAGTGGCCTAGATCTGACCCATCTAATATATATAATATATTCCATAGCATGTAATGTTTTGACAGCTTAAGTAGATATACGAGCTCTGAATTGGTAACTCATTCAAATCAAAATTGGTATGCTTCCTATCTAAGTATTGCAAGTTCTGGTTTTATTCAGATAATTGTGTTTATTTTTTCTTTTCCATCAAGATAACTGTGCATATTACTTCAGTCTCTGGTATGTGTTAGTCTTGTCCAGGTTTTTTCTAACGCACTCTCATGAAATTTTAGATAGAGATATCATCTGTGTCAGTAATGGGGAATGTAGGTGCTGGACAGTAGCAGGAGATTGATAATCTGTGTTTTCTGCCTCACAAACACATTGTTTAGGTCAGAATGTATGGTTTGGTTTTTTTTCCCCAAGTACAGCACTACATGGACTGTGTGAACACATCATAACTGGGCTGACCATAATGTGCCTGTTAGGAACATTTCCATTCTATTAATCAGGAGCTAAGACAAAGTTAGTGGCAGAAAGATTAGAAATAGCTCTGGAGTACTTTAACCACAAAGCTGCTATAGGTCAGTTGAAATGATGGTCCATGTTCTTTTGGTGAGTTTGGCACAACTGCAGAACACAGGGGCACAGTCTGAAGGAGGAAGATGAGTTTTGTCTGCAGTGCCTAATCTCCTCTAATAACGAGAAAATTTAGCACACATCAGATATTTACCTTCCAACTATTTAAAGCCCTTAGGCATGCCTGTAATACAGGTAAGTGGTATAACGGGAATTCTACCCTGCAACCTGCACAGATACAAGGGGAGAGAGGCTAGGTCAGTCTTTAGCAAAGATCTCAATAGATCCCGGAAGCTTGGACCTCCAGCTATTCGCTTTAGTCATGTGAAAATTTGTGACTGACTGACTTTTTTCTTCAGTGCTCCCCTCCTCTTCCCTTTTTCCTCTTTCTGCATTTCTTTCCTCAACATTGTTTTTCCCTTTGGCCAGTAAATGGCTGGTTGCTCTTGTCTTAAATCATTTTGTGCCTCTGCTAAAGGCTTTTCTGACTTCTGAACCCCCACTTGTGGACTGGCTGTCTGGAAAAACTGTATTAGCACTCAAGAACAGGGCTCTCATACTCCACAGAGAGAGAACCAAGGGGATCAGGAGTGTCTCCCAGTCATGCTTTATTCATGTGGAAGTCTGACAGGCAAATAGTTGTTGCAATTGCTCATTGACAATGAATTAACAGCTTGGAAACAGTACTTCCCACATTCCCTCATCTTGTCCTCAAGTCTGGGACCAGCATAAATTGTGAGTAGATGTGCTTGCAAGTAGTCTGTTCTCATACCAATCCATGTTCTGCAGCAATGCTGCAGTGTCCAATTATTTTTGGAAAAAGATTGCTACCTGAAAAATGTTACATTTATCTGTCCATAACGGATACCTTTCCCTTTTAAAGAATCATCAGGAAGACAGGTCAACAATTTACTGTGGAGATACCAAAGGCTAGAGAAGTGGACTCTTACCTCTGGCAATTGCTCTCTCAACGGCTTAGTGAGGAGATAAAAGATATATCCATGATTTTATAATACTTAATCCCAATACTTGAGTGCAGATACTTAAAGGAATCTCTGTCTAGATAATCTTTGCTTGTCCTTTTCCTCTTGGATCTCATTTCATTACTCTTCTTCTCCTGCCTTTTACCTTTATTCTCTTCTTTGCTGTCTGTATCACCTTTATTCTCTTCTTTGCTGTCTGTATCACCTCTCTTCCCAGAATTTGATAGACGCTGCCATGGAAGTTTTCTGAGAAGCCTGGAAAGGGAAGGAGATGTTCAAGAGCCAATCTGCAGCATGTTTAAAACAGAGCTGGGGAAGCCACTGAAGAATCCCTGCATTCATTTGGTTTTAGCTTTGAAGGCTCAGTTAAGCTTGTTGTTCCATCAGGTTGCTTGAGCTCAAAGGAGCAAGAAAAGTGATTAAAAGGATAAAAAATTAACAACTACTTTTCTAAAACAGATGTTGGCATAGGTTTCTGGAAAAAAAAACCAAATCTTGCTATTTCCTAAACCCATGAGGGGTGGCTGAAGGTACCTTTCTCATTTACACACTCTAATTATGAGATTGATTGAATGATTGAGATAGGGTTATGTGCGTCTGTTTCTCTCATTTAATGGCTCATGTTAGACTAGTCTATAAACAAGCTTTCCATTGCCTTTAATTTCCCCTCCCCCCCTATTATGAGGGAATAATACATCTTAGAGTAAATTGGGTTATTTTGGCAACCAGGCTAACTCAGGTACAGAATAAATCTGGCCCTGCAGCCCTTACGCAAGTAAGCATAACTCG
The DNA here is from genome assembly GCF_000696875.1 of Nestor notabilis. Taxonomy (NCBI): domain Eukaryota; kingdom Metazoa; phylum Chordata; class Aves; order Psittaciformes; family Psittacidae; genus Nestor; species Nestor notabilis. Next base: position 72,630 of record NW_009931055.1, read on the forward strand.
TAATCTGGAGTTCTGGGATCTCAAAAAGGACCCCTTATTTTGCAAGCAATCAAATGCTTATCTGCATTTTTGGACACAGTATCAATGCAGGCATAAGGCTGAGTGGTTCGAAGATTGCAAATTAAGAGATGCAGTTGCTTAATTTCTTTTTTCTGTCAACACAGAAATGAAAGAGTAAATCCGGTGGGAACACATTATACATGTACATAGTTGTAGCAAAGAGCTTAGGCATACTAATACATTTCTCCTGTATTTGAAATTTTATGCCCCTTACTGGAGACTACTGAAGTCTTTGATTAGGAAAGTCTGGAACCAAAGACAAGAAACCCCAAAAGGAACTGGAAAATCCACTGTGATATGATACAAAATTGAGGAGGAAAAATTGTAACTCAAGGCAGAGGACATTCTATTTTCTCTGGGGATTTGTGAAGGGATGAACGAGGAAGAGTAGTTAAGAGCTTAAGTCTGCTTCACTACACTGTGAGTTATCCTTGCGTTGAGATGAGCATCTCTCTGTAGCCATAAAACTACAGTAAGAGGTGAATTCTGACATGCTTATTAGAAAATATTTGGCAGAGTAGTTTCTGTTACATTTGGAGAAAAGTAAAACATACCATCTTTAATGTTAAATCTTTACATCCTATTTCTACACAAGTTCTCTCTGGTTGCATAGGCAAGTCTAAAAGATCCCTTACTTTCACACTGAGACTTTTGGGTGTGTAAGCAAGGAAGTTCTGTTAGTCATTCAATTTTTTAAGAAAGCCAAGGACTCATTAAATAGGTAATATGTTCCTCATAACTTTTTTCTTTTGTTGCCATTTATGACATTGTTTTGATGTTGTTATGGGATTTTGCTTATTGTCTCCCTCCTTATCAGACCATATGTTATTACCCTCCTGACTTCAGCCCTGTATAACTCACTCTTAATGCAGAGCCATCTATGAGGATGAAGGTCCAGGTGTTAAATATATGCATCCTCTTCAAAAATCAACAGCTGGTCTCTACCTCCCTATTAAAAAAAGTCTTCAGTGGTCCAGCACATTCTTACATCAAAGGAAGGATTCTTATTTGGAAAATGTTCAAGCAGAAAACTATTTACGTAGAACACAAAATAATGTAATCATTAATGACATTTTTTTTTAAGTCACAATATATGGCTAGTATATATTTTAATTAATATGCATGGCTTTTTGTTTCTGTGGTTACTCAGTCCTTCAATAATGTGCGGTGAACTGGACCTGAATCCTTGCATACATAATGAATCTGATCTGAATCCTTGCATACATCCAAATGAATTACAACAGCATGCTCAAATGCCACAAGGAAAACTTCAGACCTACCCACAGTCTGTGGGGCAGAGCACCGAGGCTGTCTTCAAGACCAAATTCACTGTCTGTGCAGACAATGAACCTGAAAACATGACCCCAGATATGATGGGGCAGTGCCTAATGGAGCATGAAATCTCTTGTGTGCCTGAGCACCCGAAGTGAGTTAACACAACACCAGCATATCCAGGCAGGCTGGCTGGCTGGCTGGCTGGCTGCAGGTGTCCACAAGTCACCCACATCAGTAAGAGACAGGCAGGTTGGTGCCTGCTTACAGCCACTCCCCAAACTGCTTTTTAGAGAGGTGTGAACACAGCTGCAAGGGGTGATTCATTGCTGCTGCTTTTCAGTTCGTCATTGACACAGTCTCACATGGTGAGGCAGGGGGGAGCTACTGGGTAGCATAAAGAATGAAACTGATGTTATCAGAATGATGAGGAGAAATGAATAAAGTAATAAGCACATAGCACCTGTGTTTTGTAGTGATGAAAAGGGAGAATCATGCAGCATGAGGCCAACTTGGGAGTTATGAAACTCAGGATGACAAGAGACACTGAGCATCTGTATGGGGAAAAATGATTTGCACTTGTCTAGGTGCATGGTGTTCTGCACTAGGAGGTGCCAGTTCGTTAAGATCCCATTAAGAAAGGCACTCAGACTCTATAAAGTATCATTTTAAATGCCAGTTATTGGAGTTAACACTAGAAAGAAAAGGATAGTAAGTGGTAGGAGAGTTCAGCTTTGTCATGTTTTTTCAGCCTTGGCTGAGCAGGCCAGAAATGAAGTGGGTTTTGTATGATGTATTTTTCATGTGTCTTGAACATGTAGCACTGTCATCTGAAGAGTCTTCAGTGTAATCACCCAGGCCCATCTGTGCCCTTCTGCCACCACCTCTGGTATTGTTCCTATCATGGCTTGTACCAAGGGGAGTCAAGGGGGTTCTTCAAAGGTAGCTGTATCTCATTCTTCCTGGTTTCATAGAAAAAGAAACATAATGTCCCTCTATTATAAAGAGATAGGTTAAGTGAACTTCTGTTCTCAGAAATATAGCAAAACAGGTATTTAAATAATGTAATCACTAGAAGGCTGTAGGGTAAGTAATTAACAAGATGAGCTTATAAAGAACAAGCGATGTAGCACTAACTTAATTTCCTTCTGTGACATGCTAATTGGCCATGTGGATACAGGAGAAACAGTAATTGGCCTACCTTAATTTGGTCTTCGATGATAAAAACAACTTGGTGATATATGGTAAAGGAAATCTAATAACCTGGTGAATAGAACACTGGTTAGAAAACTCTATTCTAAGGATGGTTATTAATGTTGTTCTGTCAACATAGAAGATGCTTTAAGTGTGTTTAGAAAAGTCTTTTCCTAAATCAATATTTTCACCATTTTCACAAGTAACTTAGATGCTGGGGAAAATAAAACAAACCCTAAAAAAAACCCTGATTTTTTTTTCTATTACTGAAATAATACATGAATATATAATGTTTCAATAAGGACATGTATACTTTGAGTACAAGAAGGACAAGTAGAATGCTTTGAAATAATGAATTGCATGATTGAAAGAGGGAGAACAAGCAGCTAGATGGCCTTTCCGGGCAAAATGGTTAGGAGATTCAGTAGATGACAAACTGAATATAATGAGGGATGCATAAAAACGTGTAAGGCATCTTAAAAGTATGCATTGTAACTCTCCCAGTTAGCTCTGGCAAGACCTCATCTGGAGCCTTATGCTTAGGCTTGGGCAGCCCATTTTAAGAAATCTATGAACCAGAGGGAAGCAGCAAAGTCTTGAAAGACTTAGATTGAAAGGATGAGGTTTGCTCAGTCCAGGGAAGAGAGAATTGCGGAGAGATGTGAGAGCAGCCTTTAAGTACATAGAGGCTGCCATGGAAAGGATAGAAACAGATTGTTCTCCATGTTTGTTGGAAACTGAGAAAAAATATAATGTGCTTAAACTGCAGGTCAGACACAGGAGAATGTAAGATGATTAAGTACTCAAATAGATGCCTCACCAGATACAGTACTTCAGGGCCCTTTGATGCTCTTCCAGCCTTCTTACATGGCATGAAGAATCTCTCCCTAGCAGATCACTTTAGGAAATGTTTTGTGTAAGTGGAACTGAGAAATGCTAGAAGGCAAGGTGCGGAGACAAGCTCATATTTTGAATTAGAGAGAGCTGGGTCAGAGGAAAGTTCATGCAGAAAAGATAAGGTAGTATGAGCAGACGAGGTCACTCAGAGGTAGAGGAGAAGAATGTGGACCTATAATCAAATGAGGCTTTGGTAAGGTGTGAGTCCCACCATGACTCCAAGTAACAGTGAGTGGCTCACTACATTTGATACCTAAGCAACATCCAGAGAAACCCACTGAAACTGCAAATGTAACTAGAATACTTTGACTTTTCTAATTTTGTGTCATTGCCCAAATTATGCCATCTAAATGTGGCATAAGACATTTAATAAAAGCGTCTTCAAACACCATTTGATTAGGTGGCTGCCAATGATGCATTACACTATAAAAGTTAATTGCATTATGTTTCATGAACTTGTTTGACAGAAGAGCTGCAAAACATTTTATGCAAGAAATGGTGTTTTAAGAACAAAGTATAGGCTTTTGAAGAAATTCTTCCCTTTGGTAGTGTTCTGATACATATGCTGCTCTACACATATGTCAGCTTTCTGTTAGGAAAAATTAATCCCCCATTATCTCGTACATCATTGAGCCTCTTTGAGAATTCACGCTTTGTACATTTGGCTGACAAAGCAACCTTTTTCTTCAGATCCAGTACTTTATGCTGCTTAGTGCTAACCCCAGCTGTCCAAGACCATGTGGTAATTCTGGTTAAAAAAATTGAGTTGCATTAGCAGAGTATTTTAGGGACATTCACAATAGAATCCCCACCTTCATAAACAACCTAGGCAAGTTTGCTTTCTGCCTAGTTATTTACAATGCACTAGTACCAACATGCTCTTTCACTATAACAGTAAACTGATAACAGAATACTAGACAAAATTATAGTGGAAAGCTACAGCTGTGCCTAAGTACAGCAGTTACTATGTTTTACTGAAATCTAGCTAACCCGAAGATCCTCCTCTGGGATGAACACAACCCTTCTCAACATGTGTTTTTATGACTAAAATAAGAAAAAAAAATCAAAACAAACAACCCCAAAACAACAGGAATAGAGTTTATACCTAACTGGTGATGTGAAGGTAAGTAACCTGTATTGTGAATATGTATTTAAAAGGTTATACTGAATGTGCATTGATGTGTGACAACTGCACCTAGAAATTCCCTTCAAAAATGTGTCCTTGGTTAAGTATGTTTGCACAGCAAGAATAAGTTTCTGGCTCAAAAGGTTTTCAAAATAAGTAAATAAGAAAGAAAAGGGATGGAAGTGTGCAGGTAAATGAGCATGTTCAAGATTCTGTAGCCAGGGAACTGGAAATATTATCAGTAGCATTTCTGAGTCCCAGCCCAGTGACTCAGTGAAGCACATTGACTGAAGAAATCTAAGTTTCACATACAGATACTTCTTGAAAGTCTAACTGTGTCTGGCTTGCTCATAGTGTTTGCTTTGTTGATTTCGAAATGCTACTCATATGAATAAAGTGAAGACAGTTTAGCCCTAGAATTTTCTAGTCTTTCACTTATTTAGGCTGCTTATATCCTTTCTTCAGTAGACGATGGATCAGCAGAGTGCCCCATCCCACTGTCCAGAACCCCATACCTCATGAAGTCTTCATCAGGCTCTCCCCACTTTTTTCTTGCTTTGTCCTCCCATTATACTGTCTATTCTGTTCAAGTAATTATACCAAGTTTCTGGTGACACAGAGAAATATCTCTTCTTCATTACAGAAGGCATTTCAGTGTTACTGTTTCCTACAAATAGTCCTTTTCCATTCCTAGTATTGTTTCCTCCTGTTGAATACAGTATGTTGCAGATTATTTTTCCCCAATGTATTAGCTTGTCAGATAGGTTCTTCTTACAGTTGCTTGCCACCCATGATTTAGTTGCAATACTATTGATCTGTCTACACTGTTATTTGTATCTATCTCCTACAAAATTAGAAGTATACTGTAGCCGTTTACCATAGTCTACAGTGGGGATTTTTTAATCCTTAAACAGAAAATATGACTTTGATATCTGATCTCACTGGATTGGAGGGTACTCTTTCTTCTCCTTAACCTCCATCCTTGTTTTCTTCCTCTTCCTCTTCTTCCTCTTTTTCCTTTTTCTTAATCTTACTCCTCTTCTTCTAAAAGCCACATACATGTAGACATTGCTGCACATGTTAAGAAAAATCATGTATTGATCTGAACAGTGTTTCTGTATTAGTCATGGCTTTCAAGATAAAATATCCAAAACGAATCTGCTTTTCAAAGGATTAATACATCTCCATTTATTTTCATTCATGGTTCAAAAATGATGGCTTTCTTTCTGGATTCTTTGATGGAATCGAATACCTAAGTCTGTGCTCTGCACAGTCATAGATCATGAAAACCTCAGCAGAATTATCAATATTTGTCTTTTGCTGAAAATAAGGTCACTGAGCAACACCCATGGTGACTCAATCTAAGTACCCATTACTAAGAGTTTCACCTGTGAAATATGTAGCACTTCTGCTTCTGTAAAGCTTTCATAAACTCATGGAAAACAAAATGTAGGACTCAAAACAATGATTTTAGTGACCTGGAGAAGAAAGTCTGATCCCAAAGGTTATCCTTTTTTGATGTTTGGTTTCATATGAAGTAATTAGTTGATCTAATATAAAATATTACCTCTCGCTGCAAGTTTTTCTTTTGTATAGTGTTCAACATGATAACTTTTCAAAGTTCTTGAAGCAAATAAACACAAAGGAAACTAATACCAAAGTATTCAGGTGTCTCAAGCTTTAGTGAGACAAGAATAATTTGTTATGCAACTACTAATCTATTTGGTAAGTGTGGCCCATAACATCATCTTTTGTGAATCTTGTGGTATCTGGGAATTAAAAAGTTAATTTACAAGACTGCAGTAAGTGTATTTTTCATTACTATGGTCAGACACAATTGAGAGTGCTTGTATTAAAAAGAAAGATGGTTTTGTTTTCAAAGATAAGAATTGAAGTCAGATCTGGGTTCAGCTGATGACTGGAACATAAACTCCACAAAAGTCAGTGATGTTTCCCTTAAAACCTGATTCTTCCACCTGCATGTTAAATAAAACTGTATTGTGGCTGCTGCTTAAGGACATGTCAGCCTGGACCCCATGGCAGCACAGATTGTTGAGAGAAGACTGAAAAAGTAGTTGAAGAATGAGCCCTAATGAGAATGGTGGGTTAATGAGCTCAGGGACCCCACAGTGTTGCTGGGACTCCAAGTGTGTTTCCAGGTAGAATTAGCCGCACAGACCTGTCTCAGGCCTCATACATAGTGCTGCGAAGTAAGGTCTGAGTGACTTTTCCTGATCTTTTGCATCTCTTAAAGTTAAGGTTCTTCTTCTTTGGCACTTTAGTGCCAATCAATCAGGAGTGTACTTTTGAAATGGATTTCCTCACAGCCCCCACTTGTACACTAAGGTTTGCATCACGGGAAAGCTATGGAGTATGCAAAATGACATCCTTCCAAGGGAAGCTTAGATGAGAGATAATCTAAGAGCACATCTAATGCCTTTGAACTTCTAGTAAGCATTCAGTCCATGGGATGTTAAGATTGAATCCTCTGCATTGTGTTTCATTCTGCAGATCCAACTCTATCGCACTGATTGCTAATACAGACATAGCCAAAAAATATACCTGCTCCCTGATTCAGGATTTTTTGCTACAGCAAATGCATTAAAACAAAACAGTGTTGGGATGACTTTATCAGTGATGGAACTTCACATATTTCACTGGCATTACACCTGGAATGACAGTTAATTGATGATGTTATAAAATGTGTAAATTTGGATCAAATCATTAATATAGGCAAATATAGGCAAAATATTAAAGATATAAATGACAAAGATATAAAATGACAGTTCTTTAATTGTATATCACCTTAAGAGGGTGAAATAAGCATCTTCCAATAATAATTTATCAACTAGTGGAAACTACAAAGTTGTTGTGAATTCAGAAATGTAAATATCTCTGTTAGATGGAAAGCCTATAAATATTAAAAACTCTGTTAGGGGTGTCACAGAATTACTCAAAAAAGAAGAACACGTTTACTAAAAAAGAATCTGTGTTTAGACGTCAGTCTCCTAAATCCTGGTCATGCCATTACTCATTCTCTCCTAGGAAGAAAGATCCTGAATGCAGCATGCAGAGGTTTGATCGACCAAGTGACTGGATTTGGAACAGATTTATGAGGAAGTTTGTATCACTTCAATGAAGTAGCTTGGAGGATGGTAGAAACACATCCAGTAGATTTGTGTCAATGCAGAGTCCAGTTCCTGTGTCTGTCAGATATGTGGCCAAGAAATACTCTCACAGCCTAGGAAACTAGCTGTACAGCATTTTGTGTCTTGGCAAGAAAGATAGCTTTAAAAAATCTTTGCACCTTTTAGTGACACCCCAGAGGACGGAGAAGTGTTTGGTTTAATTTAAACAACACTGCCTGTAACTTCCTAAGCATTGCATGGCATTTAACCCCCTTTGAACTTATTTATTCTGACCTCAGAATGCTTCTTGTGCTTGGAAAAAGGTCCTAGAAGAAAAGTTTTATGGTTGCCTCTCTATATTGCTCAGGCAGTCCTTCCCTAGACAAACACAGAAATTTTAGTCTGTTTACACTATCTGGCATTTTTGTTTGTTCTAAATCTTACATTAGAAAACCTTATCTTCTAAACATAAGGTAGTGACCACATTAAAAGAGCTCTAGTGTTTTGACTAGATTGCATATGCCAGTGGTCCTTATGGCGCAGTATCAGAGGTTATAATGGAAAAAGATCGTCTTTTATGCAGTATTCCCAGCATTATTTCATGAAGCCTATGGAGAAGATCTTCTTCAGTCTTTTTTTATTTTATATATATTATTATTATTTCTGTAATAGTCTTGATAAAATTCTAACATTTTTCTGCCTTCTTACATTTTATAGCTTTTCCACAAGTAACTCCTCAAGCAGAGGAAAAATATTTCCTGGGTGTCAGTTGTCAGGTTTGTTAGTAATATGTGGAACTGAACTATGCAAAGATGTTCCACTTGGACTCATAGAAAAGTCTGAAAAGATTAAATTTAACTGTGGCCTAAAATTAGAAATCATCTAAAAGAAACCACCCAACCTTTCTCAAAAAGATGACTTACTGTGAGTACCACATCTTGTCTTCCCAAATGCTTCTATAGTCCAGTGCTTCACTCTCCCTCTCAGCTGGCCTATAATTCTCTGTCCTATGAAGGAAAGCTTTGCTGTCATTTTCCTGTGTTTTTTCTCTTTCTCAGGCACCTCTTCCAGCTTTCAGCACTGCATTGCAAGCTCCAGATCAGACCCAGCTTTCACATGTAGCACAGTGAGGGGATTATGGGCCCCCTTACCCTTTTCCATTCACTACAGTTTTATGAGCAGTGTTTTGTTTCGGTACAGAGGCATGCTGGGCTCTATGCATTACTACTCTGCACTTACATTACGTCATTTCTACCTGGGCAGGTGGCACTTGTGACCTGATGGAGTTTTACAGACTTTGCCTCAGTGTTACTAACAATGCAAAGGGCAAAAAGCAAGGGTAAATTGGTCCCTAGCATACTGAATTCTCTTACTTACATAGCATGTGAGCACACCTAAATTTCAGATTCAAGAAATACATAACACATTTTCACAGAAGATGAGAATCCACCTTAGGCATGAATTGTCCTTTCTCTTCTTGTGCTTTGTAAAATAACTCCCTTGCAAATGCAAATGGGATGGCAGTAAATAAGATAATTCAGCAAAACCTAATTCATAAAAATGAAAATGTATACTCTCTTCCCTCTGGCAATGTATTCCAATGTTTAAGTCAAGCTTCATATTTCTTTAAACAGTCTTGAAACCTCCCTCAATGGAAAAGTTATTCCAAAGTTTGAAAATATCCTCTATCATATTATTTATGAACTCAAAATATTTTTCCAGGACCATATATTATTTCTAAGCTTGCTTCCCTAGGATACCCATTATGAAATGAACTTTAAAGCTACAGTTAGAAAGTGAATTTAATACCAATCATATAAAGTTCCAGTCCTGCAAACACATTTGTGTCTAAGCCGATGAACATTTCTACTAACTCAGTGGAAGTACTCCCACTAAAGTTAAGTACGTCTATTAAGTGTTTGGAGGCCTGGATCTGAAAGTACCACAATAATAATAACCATAAGTAAATATTTGTGCAGCCTTTCCTTTCTCTAAATGTTTAGTTCTCTAAGCATCTTTAGGATTCCTAGCTAAGAAGTCTGTTTTGTAGTATTAGAAGTTTTGGAGCAAACCCAAATGCTAGAACTCTGTAGACCTTGCCAATTTTGATTTACATGGGCAGCAACAGTTTCTCGGTTCTGTGTTTCTGGTTTGTATCCCTGCAACTTAAGATTAGTAAGTTGTTCTCAACTTCATACAGACAAAGAAAATTTAGTAACTTCAGTTACAGCATTATGAAATATAAATGTGTTGGGTTTGGTTTTGATTGAAACCAGAAACAGGACAAATAGCTGCTTATTTGGAAATTCTTAAAGGTAGGTCAAATTTAGAAAAAATAAGTTTGTTTTGGAGAGGACAATGCTTCCAACTTGTCTAGGCTGGAAAACCAGACCTTGACTGAAAACATTTAAATTCTTCTATAGACAGAAATTTGCAGTTAAATAAGTGTAAACATGATTTGACACCTTTTTAAGTGTGTCTGTGAGCATAGGCCCACATTTCAGTTGTAATTGCCACACCGTTTTAAATATGTCCTATTTCTCTTATCAGAGCCAAAAGGAGATAAGAGGAAAAGAAATGAATCTTCCTTAACTATGATTTTCACAGGCACACAAACAAGCTAGGAATTCTGCTTCGTAATATTCTTTTTAAGTCAGAACTGTTGCATGTTACATGTACAATACATTTAGAAATATGTATTCTTTTCTTATATAGTCCATGTTGCTTTGTATTCTGCTTCTGTACATGTGATGGACACAGCCCATCAGCATTAGTTTCAGAGATTGCCAGAACTAGATGTGTGTAAAGCATCTACAGCCCAGTTTTAAAGGAAGAAAAACAGCCACTTTGCAAACAAATTCAATATAGGAGAATTGAAAGCAAGTACAAGCTTGCCACTGTGGTCCCAGCTGCATTCATGGGTACGTCAGTATTAGCTTCTGTAGAAAGTGCTGCACAAATATTGAGGTGAAGCATATTTCAAAAGGCGCATTTAAGAGGATCCACGGATCTGTAAAAATGCCCTTTCACATGCCACAGAGAGGTGCATGAGTGAGGGTGTGTGAGTGAGGGTCTGTGGTTAACACACGAGTGGTGAGAGAAATGTGTCATTTTGCACATTTGGGCAAGGGAGAAGCATGGCTCTGGCAAAGGAGCCAACTTCTTTTGGAGTAAGAGTCATCTTAATGAAAAGATGCATTCATATACATGTGGAGACAAGGACAATTGTCACTGAGTGGAAGTTAGCTGTACACATCTGGCCAGGATGCACTGACCATGACCAGAGATGTCATTATAATAGGAATTTCACCTCAGTTTAATTTGCTGAGTGTAACTGATGCACAAATACTAGGAAGTGATGGAATTTTAATGCATTAAATACATTTACAGTATGTCATTTATTATCTTCATTCTTAAGTAAACTTGCACTTCAGCTCAACACATAATCTCTCCAAAAGATCTCAGAAATTTATAATAATGCTGATATTTTAAATGACAGTAGGAAAGTTAAACAAAATCTAAGCTCAGAGGAAATACAGCATGACTGCTATTAGATGAATTCCACCATCAATTTGATCAAATTTAACTGTCAAATTCAGTGTCTGCAATAATGAGAAAATAAAGTATCCATTTGGATAAATCTAGATACTACTGCATTCTTACAAACAAAAACCCAAAACCCAAGTAAAAACATATTCCACAGTTGCCATGATCTTGTGACCAAAAAAACCCTGCATCTTGAAAGCTGTCCTAAAAGCAGAATGAATTGTCATATTATACTTCTACCCAGTAAATAATTTCCATCTTCTTGAGGCATACAAATGCCAGTTAATTCCAGATACCCACAACTCTCCGAGCCTAACATTCTACCGAGATCTCCCTTGTCCTGGCTTGCTAGTCCTCCTCCCTGCCGGGGTTCTGCACAAAAGTTAACATTGGGTCTGATGGAGGCATTCTTTTAGATGATCCTGATCCTTCCATCAGGCTTCTAGAAAAAGTCTTATGTTCCTATTCTTATAGCCAGGGTTGCAGTAGACAAAAAGAGAAGAAAAGATAGCGTACAAGACAGGAGAAGATAGGGTTGCCAAAAGTCTTTCTTCTTCACTCCTCAGCTTTTCCATGCTGAGTTGTATTAGACTCTGGGATCGGTTTCCTTTCCAAAACTGAGAAATATAGGACAAACATTAGGATACCTTGCGTGACAAAGAATTACAAAAAAACTGTCAAACCAACAGTATCTGGGAAATAGCCAAAGAAATATCAGTTATCCTAGTTTTATTTCTTATAATTGAACCCAATGTCTAAAAAGCTTGCACTGGTAACAAAATTCATTCTCTTAGAGTAAACCCTTCCTTGGAGCAATAAAGCTATCTTCTATCCATCTCATAAATTAATCTTTGCCAAGAAAGTATACATAGCTCAAAAGTTAAACAAGATATTTTTGTTCCTAGCTACCCACAAAAGAACATCCTTCAATATTATTTTGGAAATACTGCAGCACAATTAAGATAGAGCATAAATCTTAGAAAGAATATTTCCTGTAGCCTTTGAAATATTCTAAAGCAGCCTGAAGTTAAAGCAAAGCTCTTTACTGTTGTTTAATGCCAAGAGAATATTCCTGTCCAAGAAACCAATTTATGATTAAGATCTCACAAAATGAAAAAAAAGTTCTCTTGTGTTTCAGAGACAGAAATATTACAATGCTTACATACATTCTGTTTAAAGTAAAAAAGCATGCAGAAAGTATACCCAGTAACTGCAAACAGGCCTTCATGACCTGCTGGGAAAGTAACAGCTTTGGGCCATGCTCAGATTCCAGTTGTCAAAGTGATTTTAAAGTGGAAAGGAAACTTTGGGGCAAAGTGATTTTAAACTGGAAAGGAAATTCTGGGGCAAAAGAAGGAAAAACAGGGAGAAGGGTACAAGGAGTTTTAATAATTAAGGGCCTCAAAATGAAGAAACTTTATTTCAACTCTACTATGAGAAAAATGTGGGAAATGAAGCAAGCCTACGTTTTCTCTCCTCTCTACCCAGTCAGGTTGTCTGAAGGAGCTCTTGAAGACAGAGGAAACTGTTCAAAGGTCCTTTTGTGGAGGACCTTGATCTCCCTGACATCTATCAGTGCGCACTGGCTCAGCTTATTAACACTGAAGCAAAACCATGTTTGCACTAAAGTCAGTAGTCAAATTCCCATTTAATTCCTTGACATTATCAAAGGTACTTCAGGAGTTTATCTCAAGATTATTTGGTAGACACACAAGGCTTCCATTCACTCTGGAATGGAAATTCTTGCTTCTTGTCTCAGCATTTGTTCTCAAAACTGGCTCAGTAGATGTGTTTATCTCTCCTTTGATAACGAAGACCTATGAAATGCCACTGGAGCTCCCCATATGCAATTAACAGTATTCTCATTTCTAGTCTTTCTATATGTGGAAGTCTGAATCTTCCTGTCTGAGGTAAGGAGATACTATGTGAGTAAATAACTGCACTGGATCCACAAAAAGATTGAGATCAAAGGGCAGACATAATTTTTTTTTGCAATTTAGAAGACCCCTCCACATCATTACCCCATTTTGTTTTTTAGCTGAGACAGTTACAGAGACACAAGCAAAATAAACAACTGTGGATAAGAGGAGTTATTTCTGAAATTAAACTATGTTTTCAATCTAAGCAAGCTGATTACCGCAGGATAGACCTTCATTTGTTAGAAATGGAGAAAAATGAGAAAATGAGGATAGACACACTGTCTTCTTTACTGAATATTATGTAGTAATAATTTGATTTTTTTAATAGCGTCATATAAACAAGCAGTAAATTGATCAAAGTTCCAATCTTAAAAGTCATTAGTATAGAAACATTACTGACAAAAGGATTCTTTAAACAGATTTCTAAAAATCATCAGTTTGGTAAATACAAATGTTCTAATTCAAGTGCTCCAGTGCTGGAGCACTTGGAAGCTGGACAGCTGAAACATCATTTAGAAAAATATTCATAGCTAGATTCCAGACATTTTGAAATACAATCTGTTCTGTACTTATATTTGTGTTCAAACATTGCTAACAGTGATTTTTGAAAGATGTGAGATTAAGTTGTTTCAAATGGAAATGCCTCACAACCCCATAATGAAATTATTATGTTAGAGTATCCTTGTTCAGTGCCTTGTAGTGAATCACATTTTATGCAAAATGGAACCTTTTTTCTTGAAAAAGGTAAGTGGGGTATCAGGGAAGGCAGGTACACCTTATGCAGGTGATGTAAATATCAATAATCTTCTATTTTAAAGGAAACAAAAATTTCCCACTTAGAAGAAGGAGAGAAAAGAGGAAACAATGACATAAAGTGGAGAGCATATAATATGAGTTAGACGGACTAATCTGATAAAGAAGAAAGTTCCCAGAAGCTCTTTCTAACATAGTTTTCAAGACAGTTGTACTGACTTCTTTCAGTCGACAATGCTTATTCAGTTCAGGCCTGATATAATCCATTAACTTTGATGGACTGACTCCTGATTAACACAGCTTTGACACTAAAATCCATCTCTCTGTATTTCTAGTTACGCATCTGAGTATGGGTGACATTAAAAAATGAAGATGAAAAATAGGAAACTACTTTTCAATTATTTTGACAAACGATAGCATTGCAGAGTCCTAAACTCTTAAAAAAACCTACAGATACAAAGATCAGATAATATTTTTCTTCACATGACATAACTGTCATGACATGTAGTGTCGGGAGATTTTGAAAGATAACTAAACCTGAACACATCTGAAATGAGTATCATGTCAGTTATGTCTTCTGAAGAAAAATACACCAGTGAGAGAGCTCTGAAATTGATTCTGGAAAATATCAAACATTGCCAGCCTAATGCAGAAAAATCTTCAGCTATGGACTTAAATAAATTATTAGGGTCACTGATATCAACAGGGATAGTCTAAAAAGGGGCAGCATGCTCAGTGCCTTGAAGTTTGGTAGCTCCAGTGAGAAAAGTAAATGCAACAGTCAGTGTTCACTTTCTAACCGCACCTCTCTTTCCTTCACTTCCTTCCATATCTGAGACGAAGGTGGCTGTTGGTGTGGGTGACATTCATAAAAACCACATCTTTTCTTTATCACTGCTTCCAACTCCAAGTAAAAGGAGAAATTACATTTGCTCTCCTAGAAATTCTCTCCAGTCACAGCCACTTTCCAATACAACCCCATTTTTCTGAAGGTAATCTATTAAAGCATCCAGTGTCAGTGGCTGCTTTTATACCTTCATATGCTTCACAGCATAAGAATTACAGGGAGGCTTTATGGCCCGAGAATGGAAAATAGCCTGCTCAAATAATCCAGTGACACTCATTGTACACATTATAACACATTTTACTTATGTTCTTTGTCTCTTACCTTCTCTTCGTCAAGATTTTCTTCACAAATTTCAACTTGAAGTTGCCCTCCCCCCCAAAAAAATTTGAAGTGATGACTGGATGAAAGATATATTTATTATGAATGAGAACCTCTGTTTACAGACAGTCTTCAGTCACTTTTTAAAAAATTTTGTTAAGCCTAAATCTTCTCAAGCTAAAGACTGAAAGGGAATTGCTTCTTCACTGATGATCTGCTCTGCATGCTAAGTCAAACAGGGAGAGAAACCTGTTTTGAAGTATTATTTTTAGCATCGGTAGTTCAACAGTAAATCATAATACTAGCCTTCAATCTGAAGACCCAACAGCCTCTTTTCTCTTACTGTTCTTCAGGCTCTGCACAGCTTGGTTTCTTGCCTCTTCTTGCTCCCTGGATAGAAGCATAGGGAACTGATGAGGATATCAGGACCATTTTCAGCCAGTCCTTTGAATTTATCCCATAGTTGAGTCATCAGGCTTATAATATCAAGAGCTTTTTTTTTATACATAAAGGGCTGAATTTATCCTAAAAGCCTCCTCATAAACACTGGTTTGTAGATTATTTTTCTAGTTATCAGGAAAGCAGCATTACAAGAGATGATCCCACCAACCATGAAACTGTAATTTCTTATTACTGTTTATTGTAGTATGTCATTTTCATAAAAAGTTACTTCAACACTAGCCATTTGAAAACAGTTGCTTTTGTATTTTCCTGGGGCACAGCTGTCTTGCATCAGAAATCCTATTTTATGAGAGGTTTCAGTTGCTCTGGCAACAGTCTTTGACAAGTTCTGTCTGTGAGGCTGCAGAGAAGAGAAATTGCTCAAAGGAGAGGTCCATGCCCTTCTCGCTGATGCTCTGACTTTGCTGTACAAACAGTACCTTGTTTCTGAGAGCTGCCAGTAAATACATATCAAAGGGTACATTCCTTGACTGTCACAGGGTATTATAGGGAAAGGAACTTATGGAATAAATACACTGGCTAAGAGTTAACTGGTTCGGATTCTATCATATGCAATACATGAAGAAACAGAACTATGCTGTGATGCATACTGTTGACTAAAAATGTCACTTTAAAAATGGTGGCAATGCATCTGCCAGGCCCACAATGTGTCTTTGTAAGAACATCATCAGAGCTGAGAGCACACAGACTGACAATAAAAACAAGATTTTGAAGACGTAATATCATTCAAGTTCATTGTTTATAATTTTTGTTTTCAGAAAAGATGATGTTTCTTGCTATTTTCTTTCTTTTCTTTTAGGCCAGATGATAATTATGCTTCTGTGTTGCAATATGTCAATCCAATCTAATTCATTTGCTATTTGGGTCAGACAGATGTTCCTTTCTACCAATTAATCTTAGCTTTGGACAGTGTCTCTGTAAAGGTGCTTATTGTATCCTGATCATACCACAGTAGATGCCGCTTTTTCTTTGGATTTTGGGTTGCCAAAAACTGTTTATTTATGAAGCCTCTTGCTACTGAGCTCCACAGATCTTCTGGAAAGAGGCCCTTGACTGTTAACCCCTTCACTTTCTCATGGTGTGTGGGTACAGTCCCCAGGCTTCTAAAGCACTGCCCAAAGATTAGTTGACTATCCTTAAGGCTTCTTTCTTACAGAAAGGTGAGATAGTCCCATACTAGAGAAAGGCCTGTTTGGGCTAGGTAACTGCACAAACTGGAGATTTCTTATCTCTGTCTTCACTGTACTTCATTTGTTGACAGAGTCAGGAAGTAGGTATCTTAAGAAAATTGAGCTCTCTGGGCTTATAAGGTACCCACACCAGAATCAGTGTCACCTAATAAAATCAGTGACAAGACTAAGGAAGATGAGGTCAGCACCATCTTGTTTGACAGCACTACACAGCAAAATCAGTTTTTGGCTGGGTGGCAAATTTGGGATCAGAAAAAGCACAGATAATTCAGTAAGGAATCTATGGGTATCTGATATCTGTCAAGGTAACTCTACTTACACTGTCAACAGCTTTATGACAAAGTTAAATGGTGAAATGGAGGATATAAGTAGAGACCATTTATCATTTTTTTTATTTGGTGATGTTGCATAGAATGAAAACATGCTCAATGTGAGAGCAATGAGCAAAAATCTTTAAAAAAAAAAAAGCAATCTGATTTCCTGTATCTGCTGACTGTAGCTCCTATCCCATATAATTGCATAGAAAAGTTTATTTGGGATTGAAATCAGTGTGAGCCCACACCAAATGTTACAGATCCTGCTTCTGAAGTAATGTGATGAAAGGGGTTTTTTTTTCCCCTGTTCTTCTAGGATGAATTCTTTTCCTAACTTGCAGTAATATTTTCAAGTTCTTTTTGCTGCTGTCTTTCAGCACAGTTTTCTCTTCTGCTTTTAAACTAAATTTCTACTGTATAGTGCTTTATGTTTCATGAAAATAAAAAGTCACATATCAACCATTCTTATCAAATATGAAGCAAATCCCCTGAACTAAGACTGGCTTAAAATAAAAGTACAATACAAAAGAAATAATGGATTTCTGGTTCTCTTAAAATGTTTTTTGCTGTCAGCACTGAAAATTAGCATTTTAAAATTTTCCCCTCAAAACTGGAGTACTAGAAATTTTCCTGTGTATTTTTTTCCATGTAATGAGAGAATTTGCAGTCTGCAAGTATTGCTACTGTAGCAGTTGATAATCTCAGGGAACGACTATTGCAGGACTATTAAAAAGAAATGGAGAATTGAGAGCACTGATAACTGTACTGATTCTATTAGTGCTGAATCCTTACAATTAGATTTCCAGTCTGGAGCAAGAACAGAAGAAGTATAATATGGAATTGCATATAAATGAATGGCACATTAACAGTATGGTGACACACGTCAGTATAAAATCCTAACACAAATAATTCCAGCACTGCTGCTATATAATCAAAGAAGCAAAGAAGAAGCAGGAAGGAGGACCTAACAATGGGAAAAGGTTAATGATGACAACATCACTAGCATAGCAG
Source organism: Nestor notabilis (assembly GCF_000696875.1). Classification (NCBI taxonomy): domain Eukaryota; kingdom Metazoa; phylum Chordata; class Aves; order Psittaciformes; family Psittacidae; genus Nestor; species Nestor notabilis. The sequence goes on from NW_009931055.1 coordinate 90,667, forward strand.
CTATAACCTGTGCTGAAAACTGCTACATGCATTCTACCAGTAGATTATAGGAAGTATGTCTTATTGAAGATGAAGTTCATAACTCAGCTGTGATTTCAAGTGAATTTATGACAATTGAAAGTCTCAAAGATGACAGAATTTTTGGCAGGCAAAAAGCAATGTTTGCTTATTCATAGACTTAATTAGATGTAAATTGAAGGCTCCCAATGAAGATTTTGACCCTACCCTGGTCTTTAGAAGCCCAGCTTACGAAGGGTTTTGCAGACTACTGCTGTGAAAAGTCAGGAGAAATGAGCCTCTTCTCAATAGGCTTGGGTCTTGCAAGGCCAGCAAGTATCTAATGAGATTTTTAGACAAGTCACTGACAAATGTAATGATACACCATGCTGAATGAAATAGAAGTCCTGCAGGAAAGATATCATACACAAGCTTCTAATTAGCGGTACTGCATGTATATGAAGGGATGGGATTAAGGATTTATGGACAACATTGTTACTCCTTTTGTCTGAGGCCATCACTCAATGAAACCTCAATGTTCTCTTACATGATTTTCATATATTTTTTACAGTTCTGTGTAGTAAAGTATCTTCAGTCTAGTAACAGTTCTATCAATGTGGAAATGAAACTAGAAATGTTATACAAGAGCAGAAGATTTGTCTGGCTTTCATTGTTAGATTGCATATGCTTATAATGATTCTTTAATTATTCCCCTCTCAATCTTATACTTGTACAGGCAGAACAAAACTGTAGGAAATGTCATAACTGACAGAAATACCAAAACAAACCCATATATGTTGTTGGAATAAATCTTAGTGATTATTTAAATATCATAACAATGGAGTAAAGTTTTAAGCTCATTAGAACTCTTTCTCTTTATAGATAGTATTTCAGAAATTCAGAAGGGACCTTGTGTATACAGAGTGTTTAAATTTGTCAGTAACTGCAGTGAAAAAGAACAAATTCAACTCAAGGGTGTCATTCAGGTACACTGCTGATCTCTCTCTCATAAGCTACATATATTACCTTCTTCCCAAGATATTCTTTCTGGACTTCTGCAGCCCTGTTAACCCTGTGTAAGTGAGAGTTATATGTCTGTGCTCTCAGAAACCAGAAACCACCTCCAGCATTATGAACAAATAGAGAAGTGGTGCAGGAGAGGTAAGTAGACCACCTAGTCTCCTTTAAAGCCCTCTTGGTCTCAAATGTTTTGCATTATTTCATTTTTAAAGAATGCCTTTTCATCATGAATGATGGGTCTGATGACTGATAAAGACAAGGAAGGACCAAGAATACATATGAATTTACTTACTGACAGCATTTCTAGGGATGCAAGTTTGAATATAGCTGTATCACGGTTGTAACATTTCCTGCCCACATATATACCTTTTTTTTTTTTCCGCGCCAAAGTGGACAATGAGAAATGCATTGAAGGTTTACCAAATGAAACAACTGAGTTCAAGCTTTGTACTTCTATCATATAAAGCACACAATCATCCAAGTTATGAAAACTTTGCAGCTCTGTATTACAACAGAACACAGAAGAGTGTTCTAACAAGTTAGAACTTGCTAATATATGTCCTTCCACGATATTGGTTCTTGTCAATTATTTTCTCGTTTCCCTGTGCTGAGTGTAATAAAAAGTTTTAATCAAATCAGCCAAAAGATTCTAAATGCAGTTGTGATTGTGAACAGGAATTCAGGCCTGCTGAAAGCGTTTTGAGCATATATCTCCTCTGATTAAATACTGTGGGTTTCTACCATTCGCAGGGAACAGACTATGCTAATCTTTGCCACACAATCAGGTTTGTGGCATAAATTAGCTATTACATTTCAGTCTTTAAAAGGGAAGCATATTGAGGAAATTTGTCTTCTTTTCCAAAATGCTTTAAGCTTATATTTCAGTTATTTTCTTGTGTGGTTTCAGTCTCCTGTTGCTAGTTAGAGCAATCTTGGATGCCATCTTAAAAAAAAAAAAAGAAAAAAAAAAGAAAAGAAAATTAAAAAAAAGACTGTTTTATGGTTTTCTTTCTGGGTGTAGAATCAATAGCATTAAGAGGGTGTGAATTTTTCCATGTGGCTGATAGGACCTCATAATAAGTTGTTGTGTGTAGTAATTAAGATTGCACATTTTAATTGTTCCTTTAATGTTCTCTCCTTTTTCTTTGCTTGCTGCACCTAGTTACAATCCTAGAAATGGGAATCACATCAGTGTCTTCTATCCTAGCAAATATGAATATCAGTTCAGCTGTAGAATTTATCCTAGACATGCCATGTAATGCACGTAGAAACTCTGGATGACATGTTTACAGTATTTCAGAGCCACTGATAAATCATTCTGTTAGTCGCATAAAGCTGGAAGTGTCCAAAATAAACAAGGATTGGTAAGAGATTAATCTTCTTCTCACCAACTCAATGCTCACACATGTGGGAGAATTTATTTTGGAAAATGTCACAATATTTTTAAAGGGGTTAACTCTCCGGTTCCCTGAAGAAAAAAATCACTTGTATTCCATTAACAGAGTTTAAGTGTTTTTCTTTTACTTAGATTTACTGTTTTGTCAAATATTCCAATTTTACCTCTTACTGCTCCATTTCCTCCTGTATGTGGAATTCCTTGCTTTTGTGTCAATATATACCCTGTCTGCACCAGCTGGCAAAAAGTTTCCAAAGTTTGGCATTTAGATTTAAGCTACATGAGCCTGCAAATAAATGTGAACCCATTTACCAGCAAAATGACTTTCCTCCCTGATGTATTTTTAGAATTGGAATTTAATGAGGCCTTTGAACTTCATCTAATTCCCTTTAAATGGTAGACTGATGTCTTTGCTTTCTCCAGAACAGGCCTTCATGTGTAGAAAACAGGTGAAGTTCAGCAGCCCTGTTGGCCAGCTATACAGCCTGTTCCTTCTCTCAGCAGCTTGAGGAGAAGCTGGTAGAAGGGTTTACAAAAAGATGTTTCTTGCTCTAAAAATATTGCTCATTTTAATTTCCTGAAGCTTCTAGTATCTCATCGAGTATCAGGGAATCCAAATAAATAGAGACCTAATGGAGTGCTCAGTTCAGCCAAGTAAAACATAACCCCAGAACACTGTTGTCAAGAAGTCTTTTCTGATGGATAACAGACAGCTGAGCATCACCAAAACTTGCTCCCTATCATGCCCCTCTCTCCTCTGTCTCCACTTCCATATACTAGGTAGCGTCTTGCTAACCCAGTATCAATGTCAGCACGTCTTTCTATCAGGTTGCTCAGAAACCTTCCAAGAAGGCTTCCTGAGCAGACTACAGGCACACACAACACAAAGCATTTGGCCTTGAGTTTTTACTTGGCACCGCAATGCCCTATCCCACATCCCAGTTTTGCTTTAGAAGGTATTAAGAAGCTGCTGGGAACAAACTAACATTTACCAGAGTGGATGGCCAGCAAATCAAACCGAATTGAGTCAGTTATTCAATACTTTAGATATACTGACCAAAAATAGGTTTAGTGGTCACTGGCATAGTCTTCTCCAAATGTCTTTTTTTTTACCATTGTGTGGTAATTATTCACTCGAGTGAGTAATAAGCCACATTCATTGTTTTTCTTTCTGTTTTGGAATAAAAATTTGTATGTTGTAAGGCAATATGTGAATATGTGTAAAACTGTTCACATCAGCCTGTAGGGAGAATTTCACTCAGGGTGAGTAACTAACTGCCCAATACTCAGAATCTTCAGGAAGTTGCAGGGTCCTTTTCCACCTTAGAACCTACATTTCACATGTGAGGACCTGTCGTGGTTCAAACCCAGCCGGCAACT
>NW_009931056.1:0-248 GCF_000696875.1 Nestor notabilis
GAGAGGCACGGCCCCCCGGTACCGCCGCGTCCAGGCTGCAGTACCGACTTCCTGTCGCCGGGCGGCAGCACCACCTCAACGATCCTTTTCAAGCCACGGCCGCTCTCTGCCGACTTCGTACCCTCCCAAGACGATAACTACGGCCTGGGGAGCCCTTATCCCCCTCGCAGCCAGGCGGTAACATTCATTGCCTCTGACCGGAAGCAGCCCAGTGGCTCCCCCACTCCCCCCCCTCTCTCTTTAGTGGT